>NC_053134.1:28080306-28152806 GCF_010015445.1 Perca fluviatilis | reverse complement strand
CACATTAAGCAGAAAGTCAGCGGACAATGAGTGAGGTAGGTTATCAAAAACGGTGCATTGTTAAATAAACTCCATGTGTCACCAGATGTTTCAAATTTGACGTGTTACCTCCCATGACATTGGTTTAAGGCATCTGTTGCATGTCGCAGAGTCTGCATCCTTAGACGTGAAATGCAACCAAACCTTGGAGCGTTTTGCCTTCGGCATCTTCATTGATCCTCTCACTATCAGTTCTGATCAACAAGTGTGCTGAGTAGCGGCACTGACGTCACGCAAGTTGACGGCGGAACACCAGGGGGCGGTAAAAAAAAGTCAGGCACTGAAATTTTAGTTCTTATTCGGTCTCGTTACTACCATTTACGTCAGAACCCAACCCCAACCCTACTCCTGATGTCCTGACGTTGTTGCATCAGAAATGGAGGAACAAATCATTGTAGCTGTCTGTGGGCACCCAGAGCTCTACAGTACTCTCTCTCCAATCGGTCCTTCTTTACTACTTATTTGGAATACCTACAGTATCTTCCTAATCTGTTTATTTTGTACTCGTACTAGGGCGGCACGATATGAGGAAACTATGCGATAGGCTATAACGTTGTTGAATACTGGGATAACGATATAACTTGCGCTAAGCAAATGTTGGTTATGTGATTTCAGCTGACGCAGAAACTCTCTGGGTGTCTTTTGCAGTGTGTCGCAGCCTTTCGCGATGTGTTTGGTGCACCAGTTGATATTCCGACAACGATATAAAATTCATTCTTTCACCTCATTATTTGTACAGAGGCCTGGAAGAAAAAGGAGCTTTCTTGGGGAAATGTAAGCGGGGAAGTTGGACTAACTGTTAAGTTCTGTAATGATGAGTTTGTTGTTGTGTTGATGGAGCAGCTACAATGTTGACATAGCCATGATCAATTTTAACTTAATTCAGAAAACAAGCATTTTAAAAGTTGTTGCTTGTCATCTTACAGACAGATCTGACAAAGTATGAATTCAGATATTTTACAAATCGGTATCATGATGTTGTTATTTCGGCAGACCTTTTATCAGTTTACTGCAATTAAAGGTCCCATGACATGGTGCTCTTTGAATGCTTTTATATAGGCCTTAGTGGTCCCCTAATATTGTATCTTAAGTCTCTTTCCCATAATTCAGCCATGGTGCAGAATTACAGCCACTAGAACCAGTCCCACAATGAGCTTTCCTTAGTATGTGCCATTTCTGTGTCTGTAGCTATTGAGGAGGAGAGAGGGGGGGCAAGGTGGAGGTTGGGGGTGTGGCCTTGACCAACTGCCACTTTGCTCGTTTGAAAGCCATGAGGTCTCTCTTTCTCATGGACAGGTCAAACTCTCTGGGCGGGCAAAGCAGAGAAAGGGGAGGTAACCAAGGGGGTAAGCTTCGCTTCAGAACTCGAACCTCCTGTGGCGCCATTTTGATGCTACAAAGCCATCACCTCCCGTTAGCATTCCATTGACTGCCATTCATTTTGACGTCACTTTGACAGCGAATAACTTTACATCTGAAGCGTTTAAAGACTCTATCTGTCCATTGTTTATTTCTAAAGAAATACGACGATGTATAAAAGGCTCCATTACCTTGTACCTCACGTTATGGCTCCGTAGCAGATGTTTTTGTAAAAATAGGCTAACGATTGTGTCACATAGTAGAGGAGAATTACCGTATAGTACAGGATAAGCTCACAGGCAGTTTCAACTTACATGAGCTGTTTAGGTTTAATTACTAATTAGCATTTTAGTTAGCAATAATTAGCCTGTGCCCATGTTATCTCCTTATATTACATATTTACTTTTTCTCACTGATGCATCAGAATTTAGAATGAACACATATGGAATTATGTACTTAACAAAAAGTGTGAAATAACTATGAAAACATTTCTTATATTTTAGATTCTTCAAAGTAGCCACCCTTTGCTTTTTTTGATAACTCTGCAAACCCTTGGTGTTCTCTCAATGAGCTTCATGAGGTAGTCACCTGAAATGGTTTTACCTTCACAGGTGTGCTTTGTCAGGGTTAATTAGTGGAATTCTTTCCCTTATTAATAAAAAAGCAAAGGGTGGCTACCTTGAGGAATCTAAAATATAAGACATGTTTTCAGTTATTTCACACTTTTTTTGTTAAGTACATAATTCCATATGTGTTCATTCATAGTTTTGATGCCTTCAGTGAGAATCTACAATGTAAATAGTCATGAAAATAAAAAGGAAATGCATTGAATGAGAAGGTGTGTCCAAACTTTTGGCCTGTACTGTATACCTACGCTCTCCGTCTCTGTAAGATTGGGAATGATTGAGATTTCTCTTGGCACAGCTACTAGAAGACTTACAACTTTCAGACACATTGCTCACGTCACATTTACGTTGTCTCTCTCAGTTGGAGGCTGCGCAGTAAAGCTGGCCATCAACAGAAAAGTGCTTCTAATAGCCTTCACTGGTCTCCGTCCAGAGCAACGGGGTCTATTGGTCCATTATATACTGTCTATGGAGGTAACCTTGCTGCTTATAACCTCACAAGGAGAAGATTCCAGATCGGCCCATCTGAGCTTTCATTTTCTCAAAGGCAGAGTTAGATACCCAGGGCTCGGTTTACACCTATCACCATTTCTAGCCACTGGGGGACCATAGGCAGGCTGGAGGAGCTCATATTAATGTTTACAAAATCTCATAAAGTGAAATTTTCATGCCATGGGACCTTTAATAATCATTAAAATCTGTACCTCAAATAGTGACGATGATAGAAATGATACCAATATGATCCTGCAATCAAGGTCACGCGATTAAAGAAACGTGAATATTTGCAACACCTCTGGTGAATGCACTTAAGGATCTTAGAGATAGTTAGAGATCTGTGCTTACCTTGAAAGCTTCCGACTGACAGGTAAAGCCAGGTGAGTGCTGGGATGAAGAGCAAAGCGAGAGAGGCCGCCAGGAACTTCCTGCGCCCACGACACATTCCCAGCATCCTCTGGACTGAAGTAATGGAAAGAGAGGTAAAGTGACCTCTATGTGGGTAACAGCTGTTGTCCAGGCTGATTCATGGCACTGGATCAGAAGGAAGAGGTGGAAAAACTAGTTAGACAAGGTGCAGACATCTCACATCCTGTTTGGAAAGGATTACAGCTGAGCATATGGCTTTTGTTATATGGCGAGTTGACAAAGTTAAATACATCTTACCGCCTGCGCCAAAAGACACGATTTATAAAAAAAATGGTATGTATGAATAAATTAATCATGACATTTTCAGAATACTGAAAAAATAGGAAAACGCTATTACAACCATCTATAGTTTGTATTTGCACCAAATCTGGTAAGTCTGGAGAACATTAAGGGTTGGGGCACCAGATTTGTTTTTTTGTGTCAAAATCAGGGTGCGAACTACGAGAGAGCTTAGGGGGAGCTCGGCTCCCCTTAATAAGATATGGGCTCCCCTGAAAACGTGATTTGTGAAATTTTGGGGGGTCTCTAAAAATAATGACAATGTGTCATTTTGACGTGCAATTTCAGTTTTGTGTAATGTGATCATCGTGGATTATTATGTGTACTATTGCAAAAATATCATTCATTCATGCGTGTCGCTGATTTGAACCTAATTCACTTCAATAAAGATAACTATACATGCTATTCTTGTTATGAGCATCAAGGCGTGGCGGCGCTGTGGTGCAAATTCAACTCATGTTTAGTACATGTTCACTTAAGGATTCGTAGAAAAAATATAAACGTTGGAGGCCTAATCGGCGCGCAAAGTCCTTGACGCACGACTAATTCACCTGTTGTAAGCCCTGTTAGCACACCTCCCACCGGGGTGACAACGCAAGTAGAAGCTGAAGAAATAATGTCCTCTCTGGCTGAAGATGATCCTTACCCCTCTTGCTCCTCTCTCCCGTTAAATTGGAACAACCAGCAGTGGAGAGACTAGAAGTTTGTTAAGGATGGAAGCTTGGGGTGCGTCGCTAAGGTCTAATTGAACGGAGGAATTATGGTATTCTTTGATAGCCCGAGTAACTTTAAACGTTGTTCATGTGAAATCTCAAAAACAGCCTCATGCTTTGTTTATAGACTATTTGTGGCTGGGTGTTTGCTATTTGACCTATCTACTCCTGTTGATAAAGTATGATAGGGTAAATCCTGTAGTGCATACACTTGTAGCTGTTATGTATCTTTGTAAGTCATTTTAAGTCTCAAGCGCCACGCACTCGGGAAAAAAGTGGGCCACGGTATAGTTCGAACACTGGTCAAAATGACAATGTACAAACAAACACCAAGTTGCAGCTAGCAAGCAAAGTACAATTAAAAAACTGTTTTGTTCTGTCTTAGTTCCAAAGAATATCTTGACACCAATTTGTTATCTCTTAGTCGAAAAACCAGAGACTAGTTCGCAAAAGTGAGCTTCACATATATCGTGGCCTATACCAGTGACTTCTGCTCTAAGGAATGAATGAACATAATGCATTTGAAACTTGAAAGGGGCTAGCAAGATATCAACCAAAACGTTGTCCTTATTACCTTGTTACGGTTTACATGGGTCATTTTTTTAGTGGTTGGCTTCTTTCTCTAATACTCTTACCAATTTATACATTTGCACCTTTAAGGTTTGGGATGCAATGCTCTTTAGCTAAAATTTGATGAAAAAAGGTAATAAATTAAAAAAATGAACTAGCCCTTCAAAGGTTTTACCTCTCAATTCATGTGTTTGTACTTTTATGAAAGTATCAGGTAAAAATGGGGCTACAAATGAGATCTCTGTGAGAGCCCAGCATACTCCTAGCTAACTATTATGTAGCTGCATGCTAACACGATATAGCTGTAATCTTGGCCAATGCTGGTCATTTCTTCCCAAATTCCGGTCACTTTACTGCTGGGACATGTCCGGTTGTGTAGTATTTGGTTTAGAAGCCTTTATTGATGATACCGCAGCAGAGTATATAGCAGGACTTTGTACCGTGAAAAATCACCAATAAAGCATCTTGCAGACATTACATTGCGGCACACAGCAGTGGTGGCTGGAAGAGCTGTCATCCCGTCTTTGAAAGGACACTTTCGTATGTTTACACGTCATTGCGTTATTAGTGAAGACGAAGTAAAAACATTAACATAAACATTAACATAAACACAACAACAGAAATTAACAGTTTGGGATGTTTTTGACGACAAGCATTCAATGGTAGCATGCGGTAGCAGCATTCTACAATAACCTGAAGTTTACATCCATCCTGAGATTTAACCGGAAACACGTCATTCTCGCCTATTAATAAGTAGCAATAACAAAGCTGGAACTAACGTTAGGGCTGAAACGATTCCTCGAATAACTTGAATAATTAGTTTACAAAAAATCCTCGATGCAAAATGACTTGCCTCGAAGCTTCGTTAAATCAGTGTTACCAACGTTGTAAGCTGACGGACGGTGTTTCCGCACGGAGCATCACTGTCGCACACCAGACGCGGCTCAGTCTGCTGCAGGCGACACATGCCAGCGTAAATAGCGAGGGGCTAAGAGAAGAGACAGGCTGGAGAAAACGACAAAGTGTCCAAAGTTTGGAATCAGTTCAAACGTAATTAAAACTAAAACTCTGTACAGTGTGTCTACTGCAAAATCAAACTAGCTTACCACAATAATAGCACGACGTCAATGCTTCAGCATCTCAACAGAAAACATGGAGTCTAACTTAATCATCCGTTCCACGAAGAGGACCGACAAAAGTAAATCACAGAGTCGTATGGACGATGAAACTACACCAAACACAACAACTACCAAAAACAAAAGACAAGTAAATAGGTAGTGGTGACCACGATCTGATCTAAAGAGCTGACGTGTTGACTATCCCTAGCTGATTGTTGCGCATCTCTCTCTCTCTCTCTCTCTCTGGAGAAACAGCTGATGAACGATCTAATAGCATAAGTGTAACAGAGCTGTGTGACATTATAATCAAATATATAAATGAAAATAGGTTGAGTATAACTAATATTTACATATGCCTATATACAGATCAGTCTCAGGTTGAAACTTGTAGTTCTGAAAGTTAAGTTGCACAACTTAATGTAATGTTTATGTATGTTTTAATGTATGCCTTAGTTTGAGGTTATGATTTGAAAAAAGAATCTTTAAAAACAATGTAATATGGCACTTAAATCCCCTCTGTTTTTTTGAGAAATAAAAGCCAAATGCTTGATCATTTTACAGCCACATCAGGTTGTTTAAAAACGCAAAAAAACAATTATCCGATTAATCCATTAATCGATCGATAAAGTGCTAGATTAATCGATTATAAAAAGAATCGATAGCTGCAGCCCTAACTAACGTATTCCTTCAATTACTGGGGGAACAAGTGCTTTGGTGCCTCTGGCTTTTCAAGCTATTGTGCAGTGTTTTTGCCTTTTTCTGTTATTGATTTGTTGTGAAGTTGGAATAGCTAAGACTTAGCTAGTGTAAGCTATTTTATTAAGTTTCCTTTAAGAAAAAAACAAATATATGTCTAGTGCTTTTATTGTGAAAGGCAAGAACAGAAAGAGTGTCTCTGCCATTGAACGAGCCTGTCACTGAGCAGCGACACTCACTCACAAGATTACATTTATTTTCCACTTTCCCGATCAGACAACCGCATGAGGCATGGCACTTGACCTAACACAGAGTTTACTTGCCCCAGGCAAGTGGGCAAGCATTAATGTTGAGCCCTGATGACCAATCAAATGATAAAGTCTCCATGGAGCCAACTTATCTAGCTCATTAAACCATTCACACTGAATTTATATTAAAAACTCAAATAATGACTGCAAGCATGAAGCAACCTTTTTTACCTGCCAATTTGAAGAGATTCATGTTGCTTAAATCAGGCAGTCAAATCCTAATCTGACTATGATGACCTAAACTAATTTGTCAATTTCCGGTGCTATGCAAGGCAGAGAGTATCTCATTAAATGATATTAGTCAAAATCCTCTTTCCATTACAACCACATTTGTCCAATTAACCTTTTGACCTCACTCGATTTTTAATCTTCACCAGTGACTGCCCAGTGATAAAACATAATACCGCTGGCTGACACTGTGGAGGCTGGCACATACACAAGCCAAGATTCCAAAAACCATACTGTCACCAAGTAGTATGCAGTAGAGGGAGCAGATTTCAAGCATGGAAAAGTATTCATAGTACTCTCATCGTTTTTTGTTGTGGCCAGGGCAATGTGAAGAGTGTAGAGTGAGATGGGGTTAAATGAGGCTAAAGGAGATTAAACAAGACTCTCAAGTACAACAACCTCTGCTTTAATAGGCGGACTATGAATCATTTCAGCGGCTCCTTAGCCTTTGACCTTTGTGTGATGTTAGCTCTCCGCTGGATTTTGAGATTTACACTGCAAATGCTACACTGAAGACATTTATTACCAAAGTCAAGTGAGGTGTCATGCCACTGAGCAAGCAGATCGAGTCATGCAGGAATGCAGAGGAAAAAAGGCATTATGTTGCAAAAAAGCAGAATGAGGGCAATGTCCTTTGTTTAATCAAAACTAGGTGCCATGATATGTGAAAAATATGATAAATAACCAGGTGATATGTGAAAATTATGTTCACTTTTCCATAAAATTTTAAATTTGGTACACTTGTACAGTTCGGGAGCTGAACAATTTTCGAAATGGAGCCATCGCAAAAACGCCACGTGGCGGTCATTTTACTTTCCGCCATGACCAGAGAATTATAATGATGTCTACCCATATGTTTTGATGGTAAAGGATTACAATGATACTATATACAACATCATAAACTGTTCAGGTAAATAGTTAATGGTGCGTACAGTGACGTGAGAACTGTGACAATCACAGTATCTTAAATGATCTGGGTTGAGTTGTCCACAATGGCTACCACACTACTGTACTCCCTGTAGACACACTACTATGTAGCCACTATTGTCTCCAACAGCATCGTCAAGTTTGCTGACAACATAGCTGTGGTGGACCTGATCACAGACAACAAGGCCTACTTAAAGGGGTGATAGAATGATTATATAGGGTATTTTACACTGTTCCTTAAGGTCTCCTAATAGGGTATGTAACATTGGTTGGGCTGAAAATTGCCCGAATGCCATTTTATTAGGCCCTTAACTACCCTGTGAATATGGCTCTATTTGGAACAAGAGCTTTTCTTCCAAATATGGTATGCTCATGAATATTTAGAATGAGCTGCACGCTGATTGGTTTGAGCAAACTACATAGAAACACATGGGAGACTCGACAGCAGGTCTCATATTTCAGACACTGCAAAGTTATACATTGTTTGTCGGACTATTTCGTTATTAAATTCACTTCTGAGGCTTTATAAGCAAACCAACTATATAGAAACTATAAAGAAATCAACTATATAAAGCTCAAATATGGGCCGTTTTACGAAAATTGATGGCTAATTGCAAATTTGGTAAGAGTGTGTGTCGAAGTTCAGCAGCCAGTGCTGCCTGTGTTGCTGCCTCGCCGCCCGGCCTGCCTTCCTTCACAGACCCCGGCCTGCTATGAGGTACTTGGAGTTCCGGCTGGCAGCCCACAGCACTCCATACCCGCGCAAAGTCACCGGTTTTTGGGCTAATGGCCTACCAAACGCCGCTGCGCTGACAGAGCTCCAGGGCCTGCAGCTGCCCTCTTCCAGCTAGCTAGCTAAATGGCCCGTGTGTAAGAGTGAGAGCGCATTCAGCGAGCTTGTTACACCAGCAATCTCTTACCACATGTTACACACATATCACACCACTTATACAACATCTACCTAAATGTCTTATAATGCTAACAACAGTGTCCGATTTCAAGTTAATGAATATTTGTGAAGATTAGGGGTTTCGTTAGCTGCAACTGTCCCTTCAATCCTAGCTATGTGTAGCTACAAATCATGGATAGTTAGCTTCATTTTCGGCGTAATTCTAGTATATTTACAGTTTGAATTTTGTCACGCCACTTCTACAACATCTACCTAAAGGTCTTATAAAGCTAACAACGGTGTCCGATTTCAAGTTAATGAATATTTGTGAAGATTAGGGGTTTCATTAGCTATGACTGTCCCTTCAATCCTAGCTATGTGTAGCTACAAATCACGGATAGCTTCATTTTCGGCGTAATTCGACTATATTTATAGTTTGAATTTCATCACGCCACTTATACAACATCTACCTAAATGTTTTGGAAAGCTAACTACGGTGTCCGATTTCAAGTTAATGAATATTGGTGAATTTCAGAGGAATTCTAAGAGGAGGCTAGCTAGCTCTCATTGATAGAGCTAGCTACATCCAGCCGCAGGCTCTATCAATGAGACTCGCGGACAAGCGGCGTTTATTTCCCCAATCGTTCGTTTAAATAACTCAACACATTATAATTACACATATTAAAAGATTAACTGGAATCTGTGGTAAGAGATTGCTGGCGTAACAAGCTCGCTGACCACGCTCTCACTCACATACACTGGGCATTTAGCTAGCAGGAAGAGGGGAGTTGCAGGCCCTGGAGCTCAGAGCAGCGGCGTTTGGTAGTCCATTAGCCCAAAAAAGGGTGACTTTGCGGGTATGGAGTGCTGTGGGCTGCCAGCCGTAACGAAGCTCAATTGAGCTCACAGCAGGCCGGGGTCTGTGAAGGAAGGCAGGCCAGGCTGCGAGGCAACAACCCAGGCAGCACCGGCCGCTGAACTCCGACACACAGTCGGACAAAATTTGCAATTAGCCATCCATTTTCGTAAAGCGGCCCATATTTGAGCTTTACATAGTTGATTTCTCGCATAAAAAAAGTTTCAGAAGTGAATTTTATAGTGGAATAGCAGAGATCTGCCTGACCTAGATTCAGAAGACTACCTGATCTCAGGTCAGTTGTGTAGCCTATGTAAATGTTGGGGCATGACCGTTCTCTTAATACACCCATGGGCGTGACAAAGGTACAGGTCTTGGGATGCTTACGTAAGCAACTAGCTTTGTTGAGATTCGCCCGTTTTCAGCGGCAGTTTCAAAATATGAGATTTTCATAGTAAAAGGGTGTCAATGAGATTTTGAGCTCTCATGTATGTCCTATTTACCCACCGAGCTGTCGTCATTCAGCTATGACAAGGTAAAATCGGTTTTGCATTCTATCACCCCTTTAAGGAAGTAGAGAACCTGACCCGCTGGTGTCAGGACAACTACCTACAGATGAATGTCAGACTGAGATGATAGTGGACTCGAAGCAGGGAAGGAATGCGTAGCATCCCTAATATCCATAGGTCCTCGGTGTAGAGGGTGGGCTACCTTGGTACCTTGGTGTCCACATCACCGAGCGTCTGACCTGGGAGCATACTGCAGCATACTGACAGAGTGGTGAGAAAGGCAAGGTAGAGCCTGTTTCACATCAGACGCCTGAGGAAGTTCTGGGTATCCCCTCAAATACTGACCATAAGACCCTGCTTGTTTGGCTGAACATAAACTAGGCGGTGCCCGACCCTGCCTAAAGGATATTTACACCAGGCGCTGCAAGAATAAGGCTAGCAGAATCATTAAAGATCCAAACTATCAAACTACCTAGGTAACAGCCTTTTCTCCTTGTTGAGGTCGGGTAGAAGGTACCGGACACATCAGGCCAGTACTGAGAGGCTCGGGAGGAGCTTCTACCCTCAGGTCATGGTATTGAGAATCTTGGAATAATACCCAGCCCTACTGAGAGGATTCAGAGTAACTGCAAAGCTGCATTCTTAAATAATTTACTTAGGGGTTTCAATGGGCCGGAACGATCCGGATTTGCTCCACAGGATTAATATGTAAATTATTGTAATAAGCAATTTGATGCATCAGTGTTTCATTTGGCAGCAGCACACTGCAGTGAGTCCATGAATGAGGCAAATGTCTGTGATAAGTTCACATGTCTGTTATAACAGCAGGACAGATGAGTGTCAGTTATCTAAAAAGCTAAAGTCAGTTTAAAAGGTGAAGTGAAGATAACATTTTCGGTTTGCACCTGTGTTTTTCAGATGATAAGATCTATCAGATAAAATATGTAATAGCGGTTTGAAAAAAATAACAATTAAAACTAGACTGCATGAAGTGTTGAATAATATAATGATTTGGCGCCCCCAGGCCATGCTTTTATTTTTCAACAAAGAATGTTGGTATTGGCAGTGGTAGAAGAAGAACTCAAAATGCAAAGCTTTTTTCTGAAGTAAAACTATTAACTATTAATAGTAAAACTATTGATACTGCACAGTGCAGTCCTGCATTGAAATGTTTACTTAAAAGACAATTCTGGCGCAAAATGAACCTAGGGGTTAATAACACATGGGTACCGAGTAGACCATTCTCTGGGATATGTTTTCATGCAAATCGACCAGTTTTAGGTCAAACCGCTAATAAGCTAATAACGCTAGTCATCGGGGCCACGCAAAAGTAAAAAGTAATTAAAGCTGCGAGCAGCGATGGATGGGCCCTCGCGCCTCTGCGCGCGTCGGGGTTACCGGCGGATGCCGCTCCTTGCGACCGTGCATTTGTGCGGCACGCTGCAAATAGTCAACAATGAAAAGGGAACTCCCTGCCGAGTTTAACGATACCTCACACAAGACTCTACATCATACAGTTCATTAGCTGTGAAAGGGGGCGTGGCTAAAGCATAGCGGGCGGGTCGAACCATCACCAATTAAAAAGGAACTCTCTGCTGAGTTCAATGATACCTCACACAAGGGTCTACATCAAATGGGTCATTAGTAGGGGTGGTACGGTTCATGAAAAAACACCCGAACCGCTCGGTTCGCTAGTCTCGGTTCGGAGCATGTGTGTACCGCACGGTTCGTCAGTACACTGTTAAGCTGCACTAACCTCTTACTGCCGTAGTGCCCACTTTATACACGTATGTTAAAACACTAACTGGACATGACGAAAGGATGGCGTGAACAAACGCAACCCATGGCAGCTGATTGGACGATCGCGTCACATGGGTCTGGCTGGTCCCTAACTTCAAAATAGACTGTCATGGCGGCTCGTTCAGAATACGATCTCATATTGTACTAAAATAGTTCACCGAAACGTGTTTCTGAAAACATTTTAAGCGAGAAATAGGCCATGCAGTTGCTGAATCTGTCTTCATTTCAGATCGACAAAGGTCCGTTTAAAAGATTTTCGTCAGATTTTGAGAGACACCGAGCCGACCGCTCCTCAAGTGGAGTGGGGTGCCGCTGCAGGTCACGTCACGTGCAGAAATGTCAAGTGGGAGAGAGGCTGCCCAGAGCTGTAGGATGCGCCAGCGTCGTTTATAGTCTGGTGTGTGGGAACATTTTGGATTTCATGGTACCTATGATGAAATAAAACAATATATAGAGCTGCCACTGTGTGCATGTTTTGTGCAACATGCATTCAATATGTTAATTTTAGCTATATATCATATGCTGAAGTATATTCTGGAGTGTTAAAGATTAAAAGAAAAAATAACAAGAACCATACAGAACCGAAAACCGTGACCCTAAAACCGTGATACAAACCGAACCGTGGGTTTTGTGAACCGTACCACCCCTAGTCATTAGTTATAAAAGGGGGCGTGGCTAAAGCTTAGGGGGCGGGTCAAACCATCACCAATGAAGAAGGAACTCTGTGCTGAGTTCAATGACACCTCACACAAGACTCTACCTTAAACGGTTCAAATGTTGCCTGAGTAAGTGAGGGTGGGCATATTATAGGGGGCGGCTCAGTATCACATGTAGACCACACATTCTGAGTTTCATGTAAATCGGATGATGTTTGTCATATAAGGCACATTTCCTGTTGCCAGCGGGGGGCGCTATGACCAAAAGTAAATTTTTGCCTGTAGGTGTCCTCAGGACTGGACCCTTGTCAATCTTGAGAAATTTCAAGTTAAAACAACTTCTTTGTTCATCGCTAAACACTCAAAATGGCCGCCACGCCATGCCAACACCCTCTGACGAAAAGTTTTTCTTTTAATAACTTTTCATCGTTAAGGTGTTGGGATGGTACAGACCAAGTTTGAAGTCCATCGGATGAAATCTCTAGGAGGAGTTCGTTAAAGTATAGCACCTTGACTTTTAGGCCTACTTCCTGTTGCCACTAGGGGGCGCTATGACTTTAAGTAAATATCGGCCTTTATTTGTCCTCAGGGTTGGACTCTTGTGAATCCTGAAAAGTTTAGACCCAGTTGGACAACGTACACGCAAGTTACACCCACTTCTTGTTTCGGTGGCGAAACCATGGATGTATTAAGAGAACTGGATATAGTGTTCGGCGGGAAGCCCCGTACGTTCCAATGAGAGTGCTCAAAAGCGCATTAAGACAACATGGAGCTCGGCTTTTCCGCATTCTTGGCCCATGACGTCACGGTGGACACGCGCACTAGCAACACTTTGTTTGTGTTGTCGTAGCAACCGGTAGCAACATGCTCGTTCATGAGCTTATCTCTCGTGGCTCTTACAAGTGGCGAACTCATGAACTCGCCGTTTTCATTGTCTAAAATATTCACTAACGTTAAACATTGTGTTTTCTTTGTTCCCGATCGTTTACATGCTTAGCTAAATAAACAATAGATGTATTTAGCTAGACAACCAAGGAGATTTAATCATTATGCCGTGCTACTAGCTAGATAGCTACTAGCTAGCTAGCTACTAGCCTGTGAAACAAATTATCCTTTGAAATATAGACGTTTCTTTCGCCATGTAATGTCTATGTGAAAAGTCTTTCTGGGCCATGGGGTGCAGTACCACCGTTATCCGCTAAGCCCATGTTGGCATATAGACTTAGCGCTCCTCCTGGGGGCTTGGGCGAAACGCACAAAATGGCCGCCGCCATGGCCACGCCCTATGACGAAAGGTTTTTCTTTTAACAACTTTTCATCTTTAACATCTTAAGATGGCACAGACCGAGTTTGAAGTTGATCGGATGAAATCTCTACACTGTAATAAGTGCTACACCCACCATGTAGGTTTAATATATTTTAAATAGTTGTGATCTAATTTATTTTATCTGTTTTATCTTAAAAAGTATCAATATACATTGCCTTTACTTACAATGTGTCAGTACATACACAACAATATATTTTAAATAAAACTATCAAAGTTTATTTGAGTAGTTATTACCAAGTGATTATTGTGAACATGAAGTGTTATAAAAGTGAGTTAACCTACACAATCTATGTGAGTAGTTATGTCTGTGATTGCTGTATACACGAAAGGTTATACAAAACAAGTAGTCCTCACTTTCTCCCTCATGCGTCTTAAGTGTCTGTTTGATCTGGGCGGATACGTGGGCAACAGGTATCAGCAGCTTGCTTGAAAACGTTTACGGTACGTAACTTCGTACCCTCGGCGCTGCAGAACAGAACGGATGCTGGTTAAACGGTAAGTTAAGCAATTTTAGCCGAATTATTGCTGAATGATTGTTGAATTTGTGCTAAACCGATGATTCTGGAGGTCCTGTTCGGCAGTTAACGTTAGCTAACGTAACGGACCTGCATGCATGACAAGCTAAGTTAGCTGCTCGGTGGTCCTGTAAGTTCGGCAGACGGGGCTGTCACCATGTTTAACGCATCCTAACGCTAACGTTAACTGAAAACAGACACCTGAAGCGAAGAGATTCAATAAAGGCTAAGCCAAGCCGATTTAACTGAGATTCAATAAAGACCGGCTACAGATATGCTAGCTAATGTATGCCTTTGCTAATGTTATCACGTTTCAGCCGTGAATTTTATGACTTGTGGTCATAAAGTCTAAAGTCAGCTACATTGTATCTGTCATCACTTTCTTTTATTTAGCATATAAGCAGTGACGTGGTGTGTTGCAGTAACGTTAACGTTACACGACATTAGAAGCATAAACTGTTTGATAAAACCACCCAGACAAAAGACGCTAAGAACCATAAATCAAGCTAATTACAACAGTTAACGTTAGCTGTTAGCTGAACGTTAGCTAGCTGTTAGCTAACGCTTAACACAGAGATGTGATATTTGAAGTTCTAGTTTTGTTAACCATTTCCACACTGAAACGAAGCCGCTAACATTAATAACATATTGCACAAAATGTAGCATAAAAACGGACTTCATACACAAA
The DNA here is from genome assembly GCF_010015445.1 of Perca fluviatilis. Classification (NCBI taxonomy): domain Eukaryota; kingdom Metazoa; phylum Chordata; class Actinopteri; order Perciformes; family Percidae; genus Perca; species Perca fluviatilis. The sequence goes on along the minus strand of NC_053134.1, from coordinate 28,137,779 downwards.
GGAAAAAAATAGAGTGAAAAAAGAGAGAAAAGTAGGCTTACATAAAAAATCGGTATACACTGTGAAAAAAATCTCTCAGTGTAAGGTATTTTGGAAGTCACACTGAGTAAATATATATAATGATGGCAGCCATCATTATTAGCAATGTAACACGTTAATAATTAAAATATATGGATAAAAGTAGAAATTATCCAGTACAGCTAAATTTATAAAAAAAAAATATGGTAATGTCAATAATATAAATTGGCTAATTGGGGAACTCCGTGGTAGTTATAAGGAAGGGTGATTTTATATAGTGTCCCAATTCTTGTGAAATTCGTAGATTTCCTTAAACACACTACAGGCCCACATTTTGTGGTCTTATTGAGGTCTACGATGCAGTGACAGCGGAGACTTGCTGAAGTAAATCCACTGAATATCTTCTGTGATTATCAATTTTTCCTTGTTGGAAACTATTAAAGTTATTACTGAAATCATTACATTTACCACTAATGCCTGCAGAAACTATTTTAACCATATTCTAATCTGCTCTTGTATTTAGATACCCAAGCACTTTTGTTGCCTTCTGTTGGGATTCATCTAACTGATACAGGTAAGAGGAACTTGAGATTGGCTTAATATTTAATCAATATGAAATGTCTATTAATTGGCATTTCATTTCTGTGTGTTGGTGTAGGTAAAATGAATTGGCCATGCAAAAGATGCAGTGAAGTTTTACCAACCAGAGGAGACATTTTGAAACATTATAGACAACATCATGGAACATTTGGCCATAATCATTCATTACCCTACTTGGAATGTCCATGCTCTTTCAAAACTTGGAGTAATCTGCACACGCATTTATCTCGCTGCCATGTGGAAAGTCATACACAAAGACCTGAGACTATCCTGTCTTTTACATGCCTGGTGTGTAGGACACAAGGATTTCCAACAGAGAGAGAATATTTTGCACATGTTGGCAATCACCTTAAAAGTAGTGAGACAGTTACCTGTGTGTTTGAAGGATGCAATTTTCAAACCAATATTTATGCAACCTATAAAACACACACATACCGAAAGCACACACCTCATACTGTAAGTGATTTTAAAGAAACAGTTCTTTTGGAAAAGCAAACTGAAGAACCAACTTTTGAACTTTATAACACTGAAGCCACTCAGGATGACAACTTTGATGATGATAGTGGAGAAGGAACCAGCACAGATGCACATTCTTCAGTAAAGGATGACAGGCAGCTAATTTTCGACACTTAAAGAAGAACAATTGTGTCATTGATGACACCATCGTCACATCTTTAGTTGAGGAATTAAACAACTCAAGTCCGATAAGCAAGGCTTTCGATCAGGCTGGATCTCGGTCTTCAGCTTTCAAGAGAAGACAGTATTTCATACAAAGATTTAACGTTGTGGAGCCAGTGGAATACATTCTCGATCCAAATGAAAAGAAGAGTTTTCAATATGTTCCAATTCTTGAATCCTTGAAACAAATTTTGAGCAACAATGATATCAGGGAAAAGTTCGTCACAGATGATGGATGCACAAGTATTCCTACACAGTACAGATCATTCCATGATGGTGCCATTTATAGAGAGAGTGATTTTTATTCTGAAGAGCGTAGAATCTCTCTATTCCTATATGTAGATGATTTTGAGGTGTGTAATCCCTTAGGAACATCCTGAAAGAAACATAAGATAACCTCTGTATACTGGATATTGGCAGATGTCCCATCCTGTTTTCGGTCCACCCTCACTTCAGTGTATCTTGCACTTTTGTGCAAAGCTAATGATATTAAAAGATTTGGCTATGCAGAGGTTCTCAAGCCAAGTTAGATGACATAGCTAAACTGGAACAATATGGTATTTTCATTCCTCTCCTTGGAAAGAATGTCAAAGGGACTGTTTATTGTGTAGTTGCTGACAATCTTGGAGCACATTCAATTGCTGGCCTTGTGGAAAATTTCTCAGGACCATACATTTGCAGATTCTGTCTAGGAGAACGTTCTGATTTCCAAGAAAAGGAAGTGAGATCAGGTGCATTTCCCATCCGGACAAAGGAGGATTATTCCGTTCATGTTCAGACTGCACAGGAAAGCCCTGAACTATCCCATTGCTTTGGTGTGAAAAGGCCTTGCCCTTTGACAGAGAAATTGAGCCATTTTCACTCTGTGCAAGGCTATCCGCCTGATATTTTGCACGACCTGTTTGAGGGAATTATTCCAATGGAACTGGCACTGTGCTTGACCGATTTCATAGCCAAAAGATACTTCAAACTTGAAGAGCTTAACAACACAATCAAATCCTTTCCCTACAAGTGGGGAGATAAGAAAGACTGTCCACAGGCCATTCCCATTACATTCTCCACTCGAAGAAGTATTGGAGGAAATGCCCATGAAAACTGGACCCTCATCAGACTGCTCCCACTAATGATAGGACACAAGATACCATTGGACGATCCAACATGGAATGTAATCATGTGTCTTAAAGAAATAGTTGAACTTGTGGTAGCTCCAACACAAACTGAAGCCAGTATGTCATATCTTGACACAAAGATTTCTGAACACCGACTCAGATTTCTAGAAGTGTTTCCTCAGGTGAAGTTGATTCCCAAACATCACTTCCTAGAGCACTATCCAGCACTCATGAAAGTTTTTGGACCTCTCATTGGATTTTGGACAATGCGATTCGAGGCAAAACATCGTTATTTTAAACAGATTGTGAGGCATACAGGAAATTTCCGAAATATAACATTTTCCCTTGCAACTAAGCATCAGTTGATGATTGCACACCATTTGCATGCAACTACAACAGCTCCCGCTTTAAGTACTGCCAGAGTATCACTAGTGCCTGTAGCTGTTTTGCACACAAACATACAAGAAGCAATAAGAAGAGTGTCTCCAGGTCAGACTAGTGTGCATCTTTCCAACAGTGTGTCACTTTATGGAACCACATACACAAAAGGCATGGTTTTGGCCTACGGGTCTACTGCAGGACTTCCAGACTTTGTTGAAGTTCTTCAGATAGTTGTCATCAAAGACCATGTCTATTTTATGGCTAAAGTATTCATTTCCTGGTATGATGAGCACTTTCGAGGATATGAGCTAGAGAGTACAGAGCTTGTAGTTTTTGTGAAACACGAGGATCTCGCTGACGTATGTCCACTTTCAGACTACAAGGTTGGAGGAAAGCGTATGGTGATGCTGAAGCGCCATATTTGTCTGGAATAGGTAAATGTTTGGTGTACAAGTGGTGCTTATGTACCTTTTTTATTTTCTGTCAATTATCTGAATTCTTTTCTTCAAAACCTAATACAGTGCCTTGCGAAAGTATTCGGCCCCCTTGAACTTTTCGACCTTTTGCCACATTTCAGGCCTCAAACATAAAGATATAAAACTGTAATTTTTGTGAAGAATCAACAACAAGTGGGACACAATCATGAAGTGGAACGAAATTTATTGGATATTTCAAACCTTTTAAACAAATAAAAAACTGAAATATTGGGCGTGCAAAATTATTCAGCCCCCTTAAGTTAATACTTTGTAGCGCCACCTTTTGCTGCGATTACAGCTGTAAGTCGCTTGGGGTATGTCTCTATCAGTTTTGCACATCGAGAGACTGACATTTGTGCCCATTCCTCCTTGCAAAACAGCTCGAGCTCAGTGAGGTTGGATGGAGAGCGTTTGTGAACAGCAGTTTTACGTTCTTTCCACAGATTCTCGATTGGATTCAGGTCTGGACTTTGACTTGGCCATTCTAACACCTGGATATGTTTATTTGTGAACCATTCCATTGTAGATTTTACTTTATGTTTTGGATCATTGTCTTGTTGGAAGACAAATCTCCGTCCCAGTCTCAGGTCTTTTGCAGACTCCATCAGGTTTTCTTCCAGAATGGTCCTGTATTTGGCTCCATCCATCTTACCATCAATTTTAACCATCTTCCCTGTCCCTGCTGAAGAAAAGCAGGCCCAAACCATGATGCTTCCACCACCATGTTTGACAGTGGGGATGGTGTGTTCAGGGTGATGAGCTGTGTTGCTTTACGCCAAACATAAACGTCTCTCCCCCCACCTTCTTCCACATGTTTTGTTTTGTCTCCCAGGTGGCTTTTGGCAAACTTTAAACGACACTTTTATGGATATCTTTAAGAAATGGCTTTCTTCTTGCCACTCTTCCATAAAGGCCAGATTTGTGCAGTATACGACTGATTGTTGTCCTATGGACAGAGTCTCCCAGCTCAGCTGTAGATCTCTGCAGTTCATCCAGAGTGATCATGGGCCTCTTGGCTGCATCTCTGATCAGTCTTCTCATTGTATGAGCTGAAAGTTTAGAGGGACGGCCGGGTCTTCGTAGATTTGTAGTGGTCTGATACTCCTTCCATTTCAATATTATCGCTTGCACAGTGCTCCTTGGGATGTTTAAAGCTTGGGAAATCTTTTTGTATCCAAATCCGGCTTTAAACTTCTCCACAACAGTATCTCGGACCTGCCTGGTGTGTTCCTTGTTCTTCATGATGCTCTCTGCGCTTTACACGGACCTCTGAGACTATCACAGAGCAGGTGCATTTATACGGAGACTTGATTACACACAGCTGGATTCTATTTATCATCATTAGTCATTTAGGTCAACATTGGATCATTCAGAGATCCTCACTGAACTTCTGGAGAGAGTTTGCTGCACTGAAAGTAAAGGGGCTGAATAATTTTGCAAGCCCACTTTTTCAGTTTTTTATTTGTTAAAAAAGTTTGAAATAGCCAATGAATTTCGTTCCACTTCATAATTGGGACCCACTTGTTGTTGATTCTTCACAAAAAATTACAGTTTTATATCTTTATGTTTGAGGCCTGAAATGTGGCAAAAGGTCGAAACGTTCAAGGGGGCCGAATACTTTCGCAAGGCACTGTATATTCCCAAAATCTAAGGTGCTCGCTAAACAATGCATGACTGAATGCATAAATAACTAATTCCAATTAATTCATTTCTTTTTAAGGCTACATCATCAAAATGGATGCAGCTGTAAAAGTTTCGAATCATCCTGGATCATGAAATAAAGAAACTGTGTCTTCCTGGAATACCACTCACAGTGCAAGAGTTGGAAACGGCAGTAAAGCAAGCATTTGGGATCTCAGGAGAAATAAGCCTACAGCACAAAGACCCAGAGTTCGATGACTTCTTTACATTAAGCTCAACTAATGACCTTAAAGATAAGGACACACTGAAGATAGTGTATGTACCACCACCTGCTATAGTTTTTACTGCTGTTGACTTTCCTGAGTCTTTGACAGGAGATTGCGCTGCCTCTCAATCAGTGCTAGAAGATGACTCTGTATCTCAACCATCCACATCAAATGACTCCACCTCTGCACAATCTGATGACACAGTAGAACTCAGGCCCCGTACTACTGGAATGCACAAGCCATGGCCTACTGAGTTTCCTGTTCCTAAGTTTTCATATAACACAGAAGTAGCACTTCAAAACGGCCATGAAAATTACCTCAGAGATGGGTCCCTTTTGTGCAAAGAGAAGTTTTTTCCTGTAGTTAAGTCCAACATTCTGGAGTGTTTAGCTGAGGTCATGTTTTCTTACACTCCCTACCCAAATGATGCACAGCGGTGTGAAGTAGTAGAGGCTCTCATAAAACGGCATCCATGTTTGAAGGAGCCAGGCTCTTTCAATGGTCTGTATGGATGGCAACAGAGCCTGAAGTACAAAATAGGAAATTACCGAAGCAAACTTCGAACGCATGGGATTCCAGAACTATTGGTTAACTCTCTACAGCACAAATCTCCTGGAGACAAGAAACCAGCCAAGAACGTAAAAAAACCAAGAAAATCCGAGGTGAACTACCTTCCCCCTCTTCCTGCAGGGGAAACAGAAGATTCCCTTGAGAGTGTCAGGCAGGAACTGATATCTGAGGCTAAGAAAAAGAATAATGGCAGAGTTATAAATGAGATGATGTCCAGAACCTTTAGTTTCCGAAGACAGGAGATTGTAGGCAAAGCCCCGGGTGTTGCAGATCTGCTAGAGAGATGGCCTGCCCTCTTTGAACCATCCCAGGTAAGCTTAAATCAGCAAAGCTAAGGAGCTAAATTAAATAATTGGTCATGTACAGGTATGGCTGAAGAATTTAGTAGTTAGTGCAATGTTTTTTATTTATTTATTTATTCAGGGTTTTTTGTTTTACACAGTCTCTCAATAATGGTTAATGGACTGCATTTCTGTTGCGTTTATCTTGTCTACCGACATCTAAAAGTGCTTCACATTTATGCCTGCCTCCCATTCATACATTTATATCTAACCAAGATGTCATACTTCTGCTTACAGATCAATGAAGAGTTTCGGAGAATCAATGGCATATCACTTGAGCCGACATTCATGTCACAGTTGGACAAACGCACTCCAAAGATGTTGTCACTTTTCAATTCAAAGGGCGGAGCTGTCGGTCAAAGAATCAAGTCCCAGATGTTGGAACTCATCCAGGTAAGAAGATAATATGGTCTTGTTATGTAAAACATTTTCTAAAACTCTGTAGTGTAGTAAGTGTTTCACCCAGAAAAGTTGTTTAGCCCGATGGCTAATGTCTTTTTTTGACGAGGGTCTGGATTGGACCAGTCACAGACTGATGGCTGGACTAATGTAGAGCCCAGTAGTTTCTGTGATACCAGAATCATGGACAACATTGCGAAAATTGAGAATTTAAAAAACCTATAACCCAGATTCCATGACTACGTTTAAATTTCCCACTGAGCCACCCAACTCTAACTGTAGTTAAAAACCTGTCTTAAAAATAGATTAAAAAATAATTTGCAGTGACTTAAACCTGGTTGGGGGCAATTTAGGCCCGGTGGGCCACCAGACTTGCAATATACTGGGGGAAACCCTAAGGCTTTTTAGCTCACACAGCCTGTAAATAGAAATTATGTTTTAAACCATGCCTGTTCCTGACTAATCAAAACTTTTGTAATTTAAGAATCATTTGACGAGGGCAGTGACGATAATCGCATCATGAGGGGACACGTCATCGCAGCATTTTTTTATGTATTTATTTTACTAGATTTTTTTTTTGCTGGTGAAAGTTACAGGAGTGCAAATGCCATGTGACATGAAACATAATGAACACAATAATTGTTTGGTTGTCATTGGCAGACTTTTACCCTATATTCAAGAGATACTAGAGAAAAAAACTAAGCTTTCAGCTTTGCACAAGAGGATGGACAGTCCATGTGGGGGATTTCTGTTGTGTATCCCAATATTATGAATAATTTCTACAGGAAAAAATGTATACAATAAACGGTAGGGAAGGCAAAAACATTTCTCTGTTCTCAGCTGAGGTAGACACATTAATGTTACCGCTGCAGTGTTTTACCATTGCACTTTATTTTTATTTTAGCCTGCATGCATGTTTTGTAGCCGAAAATAGAGCAGCTTATATTGGTAGTGAGAGCAACAAGTTAGCGGACTGCCGTGTCGCCCTCTCTGCTCTCTGTCTGCTCAACTGCTAAGACTGGTGTGCTATGAAGCGTCTGCCCTTGGCAAACTTTTTTTTTTATTGACAAAAGAGAGAGGAGAGAAGAAGCGTGACCATAAATGACAGCAAAATGTAGTAATGACTTACACTGAGCTGAAATGGAAACACTTTGCTGCAACATATCTTGTAAGGTTTAAACCGATGATTTTTCGGGGGTAACGCACTTTACTATACCGGCAGTTTTGACATCGGATGAAGCCACTGTGTCTTGAGAAGCTCAAGCTTGTTGTTTTATTACACTTTTAACTCACTTTTGCTAAGTCTTTTTCCTCTCTCTTTTCATCACAGCCGCACTCATACGCTACTCTCAGCGCTCTCTCTCCTTGTATGACCACACAGGCACTGACGTCACTCACTTAAGGCACCCTGCCATTCTCGCTCTAACTTGCACTACTCCCGTAATAGGGAGTTGTGGTTTACCGCCTTATCGCAGTGATACGTTGCTACCTTACCGTTAGGGCTGGGTATCGTTCAGAATCTTTCGATCCGGTGCCAATTTCGATACCTCAGTTTCGATACCGATTCCTAACGATACTTTTTTCGATGCCATATGTTTTAAAATCCATTTCAACATCAACAAAAATACATTAAAACGCAAAGCTTTTATTTTCCACCTTAATTGTGAATCAAAACAGTTATCAAAATTTAAAAAAATCTAAAACTGCTCACTCAGAGTAACATTAATAAAAGTGCCTTGCCTTGCAAGCTCAACCTGTCAGTCAGTCATCAGGGCAGAGAAACCACCGTTGTGGCTGCTTGTAAGAGGAAGTGTAACGTCAACAGTACCCGCGTCCGCTTTCGCCATTAATATCATATCGCAGCAAACGCGCTGTCTGCGTGGAGTTTTAAAAAACTGTAACCACACTTGAAACCAACCGTGACTCTCTGTGACTTCAACAAAACTGCAGACAGTTTACTCCATCCGCACCTCTCCGTGTGCGTTTGTGTGTCGGTCGGAGCTCCGCTCTGTGTAATATGCAGAGAGGACAGATAAGCTTGCGCTTACGCGCTAAGACACTTTTGGAACCGAAATTTGGCACCGAAAGATGAAGAATTTTACGATACTCATAGGATTGGAATATTTTTTTCGATACCATAAAAGTATCGACGTTCGGTACCCAGCCCTACTTACCGTAGTAACAAAAAATCCATACGTCACAGCCCTAAATTACACTTATTGATTATTCATTTGACACTTTCAAATGGTTTATCAGGACATGCCACACTTAATATAATTCTCTGTAAACAAATCTAAACTTTCATATCAAAATCCCAAATTGAAATGTAAAAAGAATGAAGAAAGACATTGGTCAGTACAAGTTATTCATCCTGTCCTCTGTCCTCCCTCTGCTGCTGCTGGGATTTACTGCTTACAGCTGGTAGTAGGGCTGTGACGGTATGTAAAGCATCGGCTTAAACCTTAAAACATAAGTTGCAGCACCGTGTTTTCATTTCAGCTGAATGTGGGAGCCTTTACTGCGTTTTGCTGTAATTTACGGTCACGCCTCTTTCTCTCCTCCGTTGATATTTTACAGACAGTTCAGAAAGCTCTATTGTAAATAAAGTAAAACAAACAAGTACTGCAGCGGTACTGTGTACACCTCATCTTAGAACGTAGAAATTTCCTTTCCTTTCTTACTGTGTATTATATTAAACTTTATATCACAAGTACTCGAGCCTAGAAGTAATTCATAATAAATCTGACACAGAATAAATCAACCATATATTAGACGGTCAAAGCTGTCAAAGAGATGGTTGAACAACCAATGACGGCAATACGTGTTAGAGAACTTGGCATAGTTTTTTGTTTTCATTCAGTTACTAAAACACTGTGAAAAACAGGTGCAGGAAGGAAGGGAGAAATCCTGAAATCACAAATTAATGTAGCCTGATAAAGTAGCCTGAGTTAAGAACTACCGCTTTAAAGAATGCTGTCTCTAATACTGCAGTTGAAAAAATAGTGGTAGTAGTACAGGTGTGTGAGTTGTGCTGGTGTCATCAGGCAGTGAATCAGTTTTAATTTGTGATAGGATCCATCTGCCTCTGAGGAGAAAAGACGAGAGGTGATTCTGAGATGTCTGACTGAGTACATGGGGGAGAGCCAAGAACAACTGATCAGTGAACACCACGTATGTGTAAGGCATAAAGCTATGTGTGTCTGTCCGACTAACCGTCTAACTGATCACCGGTTTTTGATCAGTATTTTTAAGAAAATGTCTTAATCTATTGATATGTGGTGATTTAATAGGGATTATCATTGCTATAAAACTATATATTTACACACTGCAGATAAGTGATAAACAGGTATTAATAATGTTATCATGAGAAATTAAGATTGGCCAACACAGCACGGTTGGAGCACAGGAAAGCTTCGATGTGTAGCTTACATGTGACTGGGACACTGGTAATGTGGTCTTCAACTTTGGTTAATCAGACACTTGAACGCAATATGATTTGAAGCTAAACAAACTTTACATCTAGTGTTTCAAAAACATTACTGCAACAAGGCATAGTTGAATACTTGATTTTGATTGGTCAATCACTTCATTCTGCGATCTGCTATTTCTATATAACAGACCATTACCAAGTATAACAGATAGTTGCAATGGAGTTGTGATTATAGAAGGGTTGACTGTTTTTTAAACAAATAAAATCATTTTTTAAAATCAATATTTGTGCTCCTATGGAGCTCTAAGGGAAAGAGCTAACAGAGCATTAGTTAGCTCCATTGTTAGCTCATCAGTGTGACCTGGCTTCCTCCAGAGAGTCGTGCTCATCAGTAGTAAAGGTAACCGTCCCGACCGAGTAACCTCTATGAGTAGCCCAGTTATAAGCTGTGGGATAATGTAGAGCGAATGTAGAGCTATTATTATCTCATTACCTGTTTCTCTAACCAGACTCTTACATTTTTTTGTCTCCACCTATAGAGTTGTGATGAAACCGAGGTGTCCGCTGAACTCAGCGATTGCATAATGAAAGTTTACATGTGCCATCAGCCCAATGCCATTGGCATTGTCATCGAAGGACATCCAGTGGTCAGAGGTCTTAACAACTTGTCACAAGCATGCTGCCTACTGCTTGGACTTACTTATTGCCTGGATATGAAATATCCACCAAAACTGCAGCACACATTTGAGACGTACCAAAGGCTCTTTGTTGGAATAGACCCCATGCGCCCTAAACCATCATCTAAATACACAAGTCTCCTCAACAAGTTGTCTTAGATGACTTCTTGTCACTTATCTCACCTTGGTAGGTGAGACTACACATACTTCAGCATAATAGCATAATGTGAAATGTTCAGGGTGGTATATTTTCTGAAGTTAATATAATCATGCTTAGTTCAACTTGTTCTGTTTCATACTATTTAGTTGATACTATTGACATTTAAAAAGAATTCTCTTCACCAAAACTCAATGGCCTTTTCAGTCATATCATTGTTGTGCCTTGAAACTAAATTGACAGGTAACTGTTCAGTTTGTCATGCTACGTGATGAAGTCTTTTGGCAAGTTTTTCAGGTAATAGAATTTCATTGCATTTGTGTTCATTCTAATGTGCCTTAAATGAAAACTGACTTAACTGTTTACTAGTCAATCCCTCATGAGGTAGATACACCTACTGTGTAATTCAGCAGTTCTTTAAACAATTTTAAATATTGTTATTGCAATTTTAATGGGATGTTATGTCTCACAATTACCTTTTTTATTGCAGGAAAGTTCACATGTATGGCCTGTTTTGTAATAGTACTACTAGTAAATGGTACTGTTAGAATTAAAAATGTTGAAACAATGGGTTGTTTAGAGATAAATAAATTTTATAATCTTAAATCTGCCTTTCCATGTTGTTCTTAATATGAAATTCTCGATGATGATGATAGAGGATTTAACAATCAAAACGTAGTGCTTGGGATATAGATATGCATTTTTATAGCTGTTATTGCAGCATCATTGATCTACCAGAGGTTGTAGCCTGGACTCATTGTAATGGAGTTCATTCACACATGTGATTAGGTTAATTTTACTTATAGAATTAACTTATTGCAACTTAAATTATATGTTGCTACAATTAACCTATACTCATTTTAATTGTTTAATATCATGTACAAGTGAATTACGTTTACTAAGAAAATGAAGTTCATCTAACTAAATAATATCAGTAATAATAGTTAAGTCAACTTGATTTAGCTGGGTTCACGTTACATATTGTTACAGTGTTCATGCTACTTAAAAAAGCCTTGAAGTAAAATGCCCAATGAAAACTCTTACCTCACTTTTTATAAGTAAAACAAAGGTATTACTTTTTAGAGTGTAGGAGGAGTTCGTTTAAGTACAACATGTGGAAATGGCCAAAATCGCACTAATTTCGAACTTTGAAATCAAAATGGCTGACTTCCTGTTGGGTTTAGGGTATGGCTCCAATACATTTTTTTAACTTTGTAGGGGGCGCTAGCGAGCCATTTTTGGGCAGCTATTTGCGAAACCCTTAAAATACGTAAATTTTCACCAGACTTGATGAAACAGCCAAATTTGGTGAATATTTTTTTTGAATATGTTAAGCCCCTCAAAAAGCCAATTCATTTGACGAAATAATAATTCTTTCAGTTTCAATAGGGCCTTCGCCGCTGTCGGCGCTCGGGCCCTAATCACTATTTCTATACCAGTAACAAGGCTCAAAATAGCCCCACCCTTCCACGGTAGCATAATGAGGGTCCTTACATGTAAACTGAAGCATTGAGAACTTTGTAAGTCAGGGCTCCAGACTAACTTTTTGCCTTGGTTGCACTGGTGTGCCTAACTTTTTTATTTAGGTACACCAGCACAAAATTTAAGTGCTCCCAAATTTTTCCTTGCATCGCCGTTAAAGCTGAATAGCGATGCAAAATATATAGCTCTGTATTTTTTTACAAAGTGGGCTAAATGTTCAGTTTTAAGTCAAAGCCACTTTTCACAAGCTCTTTTATTAAAAGAGATTGTGATTAAAATAAAATGCAAAGACAGGGTTTCCTTTACCAGTTTGAAAATATACAGCTGCAACACATGTAAATGAAAGTTATCTGAAATAAATAGCCCAAGATATATACAGGGCTGCACGATTATGGCCAAAATGATAATCATGATTATTTTGATCAATATTGAGAACACGATTAATTTTCACATAGGCTAATTATAACTGATTTCACATCCATATTGCGCTACATTCCTCCTTGGTTGAAGGATACTATGAAGCAGTATGCCATTTCAGCTGTTGTGGGACCGCTTTCCACACATGCGCATTTGTCGTGAAAAGATACAGGCAACGCAATTTTCTGTTCACATTAACGGCGCACGTTAAAATCCAGTGCCAATATGGCACCGGTGCCCGGTATCTACCGGATGAAATAGCAACGCGGATTACGGTGCCACTTAAATGTCTGTGTTGCGCTCTGATGCTCCAAAACAGACGTTAGAGGCAACAGAAACATTGCTGCATGTCACGCTAGTAAACACTAATAACACGTTACACAGCAGGTAATGTTAGCCTAGCACTAGCTACAGTAAACACTAATAATACGTTACACAGCAGGTAACATTAGTCTACCATTAGCTAGCTACAGTCAACACTAATAACACTTTATACAGCAGGTAACGTTAGCCTACCGTTAGCTACAGTAGTAACAGGATTAAACCCGGCTAAAATGCTAACAGCTAAACGGTGTAGTGTGACTGTATTCCAACAGCGGGACATACAACAGTCTGCCGCTAAAGCTATGACCTAACAGACACAAACTAGCACTATGGTCACTGCTGTTGTCTGAAAAACAACACTGACGGGACAAAAATGTTGCATTTACTGGTAAACTGGTAAACCTCAGGACCGACTTATGACCGACTGCTATCTGTTGTGGAATTTTCCTCACGTTACTCTGTCCTCTGTGACTGTCTACATCTAGAAACTAAGCTGAGCGGTGCAGGGAACAACTCTGATTGGCTCATGGAGGCACGTGATCAGACAATGGTTTACGGAGCTATGAACGGATTGAATCATTTTAAATATCGCTCGATCACGTGAATTTGATCGTGGGAAGCCAAAATCGTGATCGTGATTAAAATTCAAATAATTGTGCAGCCCTAGATATATATATATATAATTTAACATATATATACATATCTCTGAGAAAGCTCCTTCACTTGTTTTCAACAACAACAACAGACTGATTAAAAGAGAAAGAGGACGCCCGGATAGCTCAGTTGGTATATATAAAGGTTCGACTCCGACCTGCAGCCCTTTCCTGCATGTCATTCCCCCCTCTCTCTCCCCTTTCATGTCTTCAGCTTTCCTATCAAAATAAAGGCCGAAATCTTTAAAAAAAATAAAATAAAAAAAACCCAGAAAGACATAGGGAGACAGAGGGAGAGAGGGGGAGTGTGATGGACTGAAGTCTATGCTACTCACAGAGTGACGGCTGACTCATTATGAATGAGTCCAGCACGGGTCGAATGCGCTTTGGCGGGTCAGCGGTGTTACACACATGTTGTGTAGGCTATGAAATGTCTGTATCGTCACTGCGCTGCATTTTTATGAACTATGATATTCTGGCCATGGGTCACATCTGTCGCCCAGGTCCAGCAGGCTCCATCTTGCATGCTCTATTACTCAACGAACTGAAGTAAGTTGCATTTAATAACTTCTAATGTGTTTTTTGCCATTGCGGCCGCAATAACAGAGAGTTACCAGCGGAAACACTGGTACCAATACAGGTTTCTCTCTCATCCTTAACAATATACAGCTGTGTTAATAACAATTAAAACTGTAGACAAAGTCAGCAGTTTGGACCAGCGGCGCTGTGTCTCTCATGTTGCAGGGGAGCTATGTGTGAGTGAATGGGGGCGGGGCTGCGCGGAGAAGAGATCCAAACACAGGCACGGCTTTACAGAAGGAATGGGTCATGTAACGCAACATTAAACCATATCGATATGAACGACATTGCTTTGTTCATGGAGAGGCAGCGGATGCAAGGACGTTAGGTGCATCGGTGCGACCTAGGAAAAATCTTAGTCGCACCCTTACAAATTTTGGTCGCACTCTAGAGCCCTGTAAGTGTACAGACAGTTTATTAAAAAGATAGTTTAGAAAGACTTGTACCTTCACGTATACAGGCAGGTGCCATCTTGGGAAAACTGTCACGATCAGTCGAATGACGAATGCTGTGAAACCAGTAACCAGTAACATAGCTCAAGCACGGCGTTCGTTGTGCGCGGTCGTCAAGATCACGCACAAGTTCATAGGTCGACGCTTTGAAGGAGCTGCAGCTTTTCAAAAACTCACAAAAATCTTTTAAACGGACCGACAACTGCATAGCCTATTTCTTGCATAAAATGTTTTCAGTAACACATTTCGGTAAACTATTTTCGTAAAAGAAGAGATTGCTTTCCAAACAAACCGCTATTATGAAGCATCCCAGATGTTAGAGCGCAGATCTTTGATTATGTCACACTACAAGAGGTAAAGACTCACGTTCATCGATCCCGACCCTCATATTTGGGCACAACTCTGAACGTTTGTCTGTGACGTGTCTGTTGGGTCAAAATCAGGCTGAATTTGTGTAGTCTGATCCTGGCATTAAACTTAACTCCATAAAAGCCTGAATCCTCCCTAAAACTCACAAACATTTATAGTCTGAGAGGAAGCTACGAATCACATCCAATCTTCTAAACTTGCATAGTACAAAAAGTAAGTTGATATCCATAGCCTGGCTTCAAATTTATAGTAATTTCTAGAGATGTCAATGGTGAACCTTCCCTCGTGGCTCAACAATAAGTTAATAGAAAATTTAATTTTATATCCACAGCTCAATAGCAAATTAGTGTGTGTTGACACTAAAAGTGATGAGCAATGATTATGGGAGCAGTGGTTTATTGATAATAAAAAGGCCATGGGGAAACATGCTGAGAGAGACTGATTGAATTGTTCTGTGTAAAGGAAGGCGCTGCAGTGAAGCTGGGAAATTCTACACAGAGGTTTGAAATACAACACGCTCTGACAGATGTTTTCATTTCATCTGCAGACTTTTTTTCACAACACATCTAAAATAGACTTGTAATGGATAAAGGTACCTGTAACCCATATGAAATATAGGGTGACTTAACTCATGGGAGTGCAATACGCTGTCTGCGCATCTAAAAAGTGCTACATAACTAAGAGTGCTACGTGCTGTCAGCAATTCCTTTTCCGCTGAGATTCCTTCATGTGTACACCTGCTATGAACGACGAAGCAATTTATGGTATGAAACGCCACAGAATAGACCTAAAGTTTTGATTATTTCTATACGACAACACTCCTTTATCAGAATTCCAGCTGAACAAGAGGTAGATATTACTGTTGAAGAAAGTCTGGTGAATTGAAGCACACATGCTTTTGTAATGTAATTTTATTTAAACAGGGACAATGCACAATTAAACATTAAGACTTGTACCAGGTTGTAGCACAATTGCTCTTTTCTGCCCACAGTCACTGGGCAGGTAGGTAAAACAATAAATATTCAATGCAAGGGAAGTAAAAAACATCAGAATATACCATTTTACAAACATATTCACACCTAATTTACAATAATACAAATGTGCAAGTTGCATCAATGGGCTCAATCGTTCCCACATCCTAAAACCAGACTGGAGGACTCAGCCCCTGTGGACTAACGGTATTTGGGCCACTGTACAGAGTTTGACTGGAGGACGGTGTGTGTAAGTTTTGAAATCAACCGTTGGAGGGACACCTAACCAGACTGTAAGGAATGATGAATGCTGGCTACTCAGTCTACAATCCATCTACAATCTTAAATCGGGCTGAAAAAAAGGGAACCATCACCTTATCGTGGTGAAGAGGTTTGTGTGTCTCTATGAACCTGAGGGCTGTGTTGTCTGGAGCTTTGTGCTCCTGGTAGGGTGTCCCAAGGCAAAGTGGTCTCAGGTGAGGGGCCAGACAAAGAATGGTTCAAAAACCCTATGAGTGACCAAGGTAGAGATGGAGTGACCCTGCCCGGAGGAAGCCCGGGGCCCCCGCCTGGAGCCAGGCCCAGATGACAGGCTCGTCAGTGAGCGTCTGGTGGCCGGGTTTGCCACGGAGCCCGGACGGGTACAGCCCGAAAAAGCTACGTGGCCCCCATCTCTCCATCCCATGGGCCCACCACCTGTGGGAGGAACCGCTGGGGTCGGGTGCGCTGCCACATGGGTTGCAGTGAAGGTCAGGGGCCTCGACGGACCAGACCCGGGCAGCAGACGCTGGCTCTGGGGACGTGGAATGTCACCTCTCTGTGGGGGAAGGAGCCGGAACTGGTGCGGGAGGTGGAGCGCTAACGGTTAGATCTGGTGGAGCTTAACTCTACGCACAGTCTCGGTTCTGGAACCATAGTCCTGCATAGGGGTTGGACTCTTTTCTTCTGTGGAGTTGCCCAGGGTGTGAGGCACCAGGCGGGTGTGGGGATACTCACAAGCCCCCGGCTGAGCGCCGCTACGTTGGAGTTTACCCCGATGGACGAGAGGGTCGCCTCCCTACGCCTGCGAGTTGTGGGGGGGAAAACTCTGACTGTTGTTTGTGCATATGCACCAAACAGGAGTTCGGAGTATTCGGCCTTCTTGGAGACCTTGAGTGGAGTCCTGCATGGGGCTCCAGTGGGGGACTCCATTGTTCTGCTGGGGGATTTCAACACGCATGTGGGCAATGATGGAGAGACATGGAGAGGCGTGATTGGGAGGAACGGCCTCCCTGATCTAAACCAGAGTGGTTGTTTGTTGTTGGACTTCTGTGCTAGTCATGGATTGTCTATAACAAACACCATGTTCGAACATAGGGATGCTCATAAGTGTACTTGGTACCAGAGCACCCTAGGCCAAAGGTCAATGATTGATTTTATAATTGTTTCATCTGATCTGAGGCCGTATGTTTTGGACACTCGGGTGAAGAGAGGGGCGGAGCTGTCAACCGATCACCATCTGGTGGTGAGTTGGGTCAGGGGGTGGGGGAAGAATCTGGACAGACCTGGTAAGCCCAAACGGGTAGTGCGGGCAAATTGGGAACGTCTGGAGGAGGCCACTGTCCGACAGACTTCCAACTCACACCTCCGCTGGAGCTTTTCGTGCATCCCTGTGGAGGCTGGAAGCATTGAACCCGAGTGGACAATGTTCAAAGTTTCCATTGCTGAAGCTGCGGCGAAGAGTTGTGGTCTTAGGGTCTTAGGTGCCTCAAGGGGCGGTAACCCACGAACACCGTGGTGGACACCGGTGGTCAGGGAAGCCGTCCAACTGAAGAAGGAGTCTTTCCGGGATGTTATCCCAGAGGACTCCAGAGGCAGTTGCAGGGTACCGAAGGGCCCGAAGGGCTGCAGCCTCTGCCGTGAAAGAGGTAAAGCAGCGGGTGTGGGAGAAGTTTGGAGAAGACATGGATAAGGACTTTCGGTCGGCACCAAGGTGCTTCTGGAAAACGGTTCGGCACCTCAGGAGGGGGAAGCGGGGAACCATCCAAGCTGTGTACAGTAAGGATGGGACACGGTTGACCTCAACTGAGGAGGTAATAGGGCGGTGGAAGGAGCACTTTGAGGAACTCCTGAATCCGACTAATACGCCCTCTATGTTCGAGGCAGAGCTAGAGGATGATGAGGGATCGTTGTCAATTTCCCAGGCGGAAGTCACTGATGTAGTCAAACAACTCCACAGTGGCAAAGCCCCTGGGATTGATGAGATCCGTCCAGAAATGCCAATCCGGTCTACGTGTGTTTCATGGATTTGGACAAGGCATATGACCGGGTTCCCCCAGGAGATACTGTGGGAGGTGCTGCGGGAGTATAGGGTGAGGGGGTCTCTTCTCAGGGCCATCCAATCTCTGTACGACCAAAGTGAGAGCTGTGTCCGAGTTCTCGGCAGTAAGTCGGACTCGTTTCACTTGAGGGTTGGCCTCCGCCAGGGCTGCGCTTTGTCACCAATCCGGTTTGTAATATTTATGGACATGATATCAAGGCGTAGTCTGGGTGGTGAGGGGTTGCAGTTCGGTGGGCTGGGGATCTCATCGCTGCTCTTTGCAGATCATGTGGTCCTGATGGCATCATCGGCCTGTGACCTTCAGCACTCACTGGATCAGTTCGCAGCAGAGTGTGAAGCGGCTGGGATGAGGATCAGCACCTCTAAATCTGAGGCCATGGCCTCAGCAGGAAACCGATGGAGTGCCTACTCTAGGTAGGGAATGAGTCCTTACCCCAAGTGAAGGAGTAACTTTGGGGTTTTGTTCGCGAGTGAGGGGACAATGGAGCGGGAGATTGGTCAGAGAATCTGCACAGCGGGTGCGGTATTACATTCAATTTATCGCACCGTTGTGACGAAAAGAGAGCTGAGCCAGAAGGCAAAGCTCTCGATCTACCGGTCAGTTTTCGTTCCTACCCTCACCTATGGTCATGAAGGCTGGGTCATGACCGAAAGAACGAGATCCAGGGTACAAGCGGCCAAAATGGGTTTCCTCAGGAGGGTGGCTGGCGTCTCCCTTAGAGATAGGGTGAGAAGCTCAGTCATCCGTGAGGAGCTCGGAGTAGAGCCGCTGCTTCGCGTCGAAGGAGCCAAGTTGAGGTGGTTCGGGCATCTGGTAAGGATGCCCCCTGGGCCACCCTCCCTAGGGAGGTGTTCCAGGCACATCCAGCTGGGAGGAGGCCTCTGGGAAGACCCAGGACTAGGTGGAGGGATTATATCTCCAACCTGGCCTGGGAACGCCTCGGGATCCCCCAGTCGGAGCTGGTTAATGTTGCTCGGGAAAGGGAAGTTTGGGGTCCCCTGCTGGATCTGCTCCCCCCGCGACCTGACACCGGATAAGCGGACGAAGATGGATGGATGAAGGAGGACTCCTGTGGATGCGCTATGTAAGTTTTGTAACTAAGCTTTAGAGGGACACTTAACCAGACTGAAAATACATGACAAATGCTGGCTGGTAATCCTAAGGATACTGTATGTAAGTTTCGGAGCCAAGCTCTAAAGGGACACTTAACAGACTGAAAATACATGATAAATGCTGGCTGGTCAGTTTACAGTTTATGTCTGTTAACAGTTAAGCTAGACTGAAAGAACATGAGGGATACGGTCTGTTCAGCTCATAGTCTTCTTATTGCTCCAACTAGATTGGTTTCTCACACAGCTTAGTCCAGAAACAGTTTGAAGGTGTTTATGATTTTGTTCATTGTTCATAAGAATTCACTAGACCTGTTTCAATTAACCTGTGACTTAAGACAGGAGGTGTAGTTTTCAGCTGGAGTTTTGCACAAACTGCGTTTGATGTGGTCCTGCATCTTACAAATAGGGGAGGGGGTCTGCAGTCTCAGAGGGTTAGGGGATTTATTTTACTTTATGTTTTTGTCACACCTGGCACAGAGCTAACAGTTCAACCTTTGCTACAGATTTAGCAGCAAAATCCGGTAGGGTACTCGAGACACGTATGCGTTTCAATTTTGAAGATGGCTGAGCTTTCAATCCTTTCGGTTAACATCAGGGGGCTAAACGGGCCGATAAAGCAAGCTAAATTCCTGGATTATTTAAGAAGGAAAAACATAGATGTGGCACTTATACAAGAGTCACACTTACGTAAAAGAGATGTAAATTGTCTACAAAATAAATACTTTAAGGTTGCTGCCTCATCTGGTGACGACAAGGCTCCATCGTGTTGCTGTCGCAGTAATCTGCATTTACCGTAGACAAAAGCAGTAAAGACTCTTCAGGCAGGATATCTTATATATGTACCATGGTAAGTAGGAAAATAGCCTTTGTCTCAGTATATGCACCGGCTACATATGATGAAAGTTTCTTCCCACGCCAAACCAATGAATTGCTCTCTCTGAAATAAATATTCACTAACTATAGGGGGAGACATGAATGCAGTACTAGATTTAAACCAGGATAGATCAGGGGTCAATCACACAAAAGCCCAAAAATGCATATCGGACATGTTTACAGCAGTTGAGGAATCCCACCATCTTACAGACATATGGAGGATGCGCAACCCTACTAGCAAGGATTACACCTTCTTTTCCACACGTCACCCATTCCCGCATTGATTATATTTTGTGCTCCAGTGAGCTTAAGGCAAAGTTCCACACAATAGCAATAGAACCAGCAATTCTGTCTGATCACAATGCGCTGATAACCACATTCTGTTGTGATATGTTAGGAGAAAGATCTGGGAGATGGCAATTTAACAATTCCCTTCTCCAAAAAACAGCTTTTTATACAAAGTTTAGAGCCAAGCTGGCGGAGTTTATATCAATCAATACTGACTCGGTTTCGGACCCGGCAAGCCACTAAAGGATTTATTAGAGAGTTCACATCTTCCTTTGCGGTCAATTTGAAGAAAAAGAGAGAGGCAAGGATTGCGGAGTTGGAAGAACGTTGTAAATCGTTAAAAAGACGTGTTTTTCTAAATCTACACATATTCTTTTAGTCACAAATCCAGCAGAGCTAAATGATTTGCTAAGAAGGAGAGCTGAATTCATAATGCACAGAGTGAGGCAAAATTTCAATTTTAATGGTTGCAAACAAAGCAAATTGCTTGCTCTGAAATTAAAACAAAGCGAATCACTGCACTAATTTCAGTCATACACAAAAAGGGCAAAGATCCTACGGAGTGCTCAAACTACAGGCCCATCAGCCTCATTGGGACTTAAGCTCTATTCCAAAGTCTTGGCATTACGCTTAGAACACTTTATTGAGAAGCTAGTCCACCCTGACCAATCAGGGTTTATACCAAAGCGTCAAGCTGCAGACAATATACGCAGATTATTTCATGTAATATAAGAAGCCTTCCAACAACGGCAGCAGTTTTATCACTGGACGGTCCAGGATTGCTGTCGTTAAAATGAACATAGTTCCTTGTGCAAATTTCTTAAGTACAATGATCCCCTTACCCCCACCAATACATTTCTGGAAGAAACTTGATACCTTAATTCTGCAGTATATTTGAAAAACCTAGGCTAAAATACTCTACCCTGCAACATACCATAAACGTGGGAGGCCTGGCCCTCCCCAACCTTAAAGTGTACCGCAGAGCTTTTCAGCTACGGGCCCTGAGAGTGTGGATGGATCCCTCTACAGTCCCATGGAGAGAAATAGAACAAAACCTCACTGGAAGTCTAACACTGCAAGAACTTGCCTTTACAGGTGTGTGTCCAAAAAAGTGTATGCTAGCCTATGGCCCTATTATCACCAACACATTGACCAACTGTAAACAGGTCAAGGAGCAACAACGCTACACCAATAAGTGGCATTTGAACACCCCAATTTGGCACAACATACACTTAATGACTGGTAACAAACCTTTTGTTGAGTGACAGAGGTATTTATACTCTAGACCAGCTATTCAATGATGAAGATATGTTAAGTTGTGAAAACCTGAGACCTAGCTTTGAGGTCCCTAGGACATCCTTCCTTTATATTCGCTTAAGATCAGCCCTAAAATGTTATGGAGTACCATGGGGGAACAGTCTTGAGATGCACCCAATCATTAAATGGCTTGTTGATTCTCCGGTGAGAGGACTAGTGTCCAGGATTTATGCTAAACTGATGCAAGTATCTGTAGGTGAACTCCCAATACTAGAGAAATGGGAGCGAGAGTTGAGCCCAGAGGGGAACGTAATTAATTGGGAGACAGTTTGGGACAACATTTCCCACTGTTCCAAGAACCCAAATCACCAGCAGATCCACTTCAACATATGCCATAGGACATACTGGACTCCTCAGAAGAGATACATCTCCAAAGGCATTCCTACTCCCTATTGCACATTCTGTCAACCTGAACAAACTGGAACTTTCTTGAACATGGTCTGGGAGTGTGAACAGGTACATGAGTTTTGGAATAAAACATCAATAATATCTGATGTGATAGGATGTCGAATTCCTACTGACCCGATTGTTTTGTTATTTAATGAGGACTCTAAATTACACCTACTTGGGAGACAGAAGAAAATTTGGCTAGCTCGATCAACCGCGACCAAGAAATGATAGCTCACCGCTGGCTCCCCCCAACTTGCTTTGTATAAAACAGTAGTTGGCGTATTTTCTGGACATAGTTATGCTTGAGCTCTCTACAGCAAGGATTAACAAAGCCAAGTCATCGACTATCAACCTATGGAAAAACGCAGCAGCACAAGTATCAGTCCTATTGACCTCAGCATCACAAGAATTAGAGGAAAGCAACTAGGCAAGGTGTGATTCCGGAGGGGTATTGCACAAAACCAGGATAAGGGATTAAGCCGGGATATTCAGGATATCCTGGATGAATTTAGCTTTGGCTTGGTTGCACAAAAGCAGGTTGAATTAAACCCAGCCAAGTAACCATGGCGATTTATCCTTTGCAGCTAGCCTGGTCCAGAGCAGGCTAACAGCCAGGCTAAGATTAATCCTGGAGTCTGATGTGTTAAATCAGCTGCCGCTCTGATCCGAAAGAAACGTGTTTAACAGTTATTCCGTTGTCTTCTGAATATGTTCCGCTTCATTTTTATTAGCATGCATTACTTGTCACTATTGCTGTCACGAGTTTGATTTAAATCCTACTACTGCAGTTGTTGAGATGGTAATGGTAAAAAGTGGGACGATACGGAGGAAATGGGCTTCCTCCGCTGCTGTCCCCGTGAAATGTGCCCCCGCCTCCCCCCGTGCAGCGGACTCTAAAAGGGGACTTTTAGCATCAATAACGACGACAATGGCACCTGATCAAATGTCCTTCTTAATCATTTTATTTTGGTGCTGTCACTTGTAATCTTGGAGCTTGGGAGTGAGAAAAAAAAACATGAATAATAACAGGCTACAGTGTTTTACAGATATGCTTACAGTGTGTATTGAAGTCACTTCTTTTTCTAGTTGTTTCTACTTGTTTTTCTTTGTCCAGTCATGCTTGTTCTGTATGAACATTAATTGTAGAAAGATATTTAGAATTAGACATAGCTTATGGAGATCTGTGCATATGGTTGTAAAACCTATTCTCGCATTATGAATACGCTTTGAAATTAAGCCTAGTCCATTCTTGTTCCCAGGAACAAGAATTATTGTTTTTTTATTTATATAGTGCTTTACAGGCTACTCAAAGACACTTTACACTAAAACCAGCACATTTAGCACATAAAAACAGATACAGCAATAAAACCAACACATAAAACAAGCATATTAAAGCAATTAAAACGTGGAGTGACTAAGTAGATCTTTTTTTTAAATCCATACGTGTTCAGTCGGTCCGCTATTGTCTGTCGGGCTTTTTTTCCGTTTGATAACAGCCGTATTTCCCTTTTTGCATATTATATGTTTCACCTCCTCGTAAATTTCCATTAGAAGCTGCTGCTCAGCGGGTGAAACATATGCTGCACATGTCTTTTCCATTTCTGCATCAGTAAATCTGTGATCGATACCGTGGTCTATTTAAGAAATCCGTGAACGTGCACTTATCCCAGCTATGTACACCTGGCTTGACATAGCTTCACCTACTTATCCTGGCTCGGCAAACGTGCAACCGATTAAGCCGCGAGCGGATCACACTAAGTCAAGCTGCGCTTTTTCATTTATCCTGGATTTCTTTATTCTACTTTTGTGCAATAGGCCCCGGATTCCTGTTTTTTGTTTATTTGTTTGTTTTCTTTCCTCGAGACCACAGGGGTTGGGGGTGGGCGAGGGTTGTTGTTCTTGTTCAGTTGTGTTTTCTGTTCTGTATGTTTAAAGATATAGAAAAACAATAAAACAACAAAAAAAACATCAAAATCTATTTTCTGTGCAAATAAGTGTGCAAACCAAACCCTAAAATTAAAATAAAAAGACAAAGAATAAAATAAAATTCATTGCACTTATTATGACACCATAAACTTTTTCCTTTGTATAATATTAAATATTACTTTCATATTCCTATTCCCTTACAGTTGTGAGCTTTGTATATTTACTATCCTACTAACATTTTGGCATAGAAAGTGGTTATATTGCAACTAATCTGATCATGTGTGCTTGTTCACACTGGGGTGCAACAGCTTAGATCTGCCTTCCACACTGACAGCTGCTATTCATTGTGCACACTACTGGTTCTGCTTCTATACATTATGAATTTTGACTTATTCATAATAAGTCATAATTCTCAGCACATAAATCTCCCCTTTTTACAAAGCTTTCTGATCAAGTCAAGTCAGTTTCATTAGTGCCGAATCATCTGGCATCATTAATTATCCCAGGGCATTTTTCATATAGAGCAGGTCTACACCATACTCTTCATTAATATGAATTCTTATAATATTCACTCAATGAACAATCCTACCAGCCCACTCTGGAGTTATGGGTTCATGGCTAGTTCTTGGTGGCTACTGGCTCTTCATTGTCACTGTTAGCAGCAAACTGGACTAGTGGCTGTGGCTGCAAAAAAAAAAACTGACCGGCACACCTGGAATTCTCCTGGTGCTCCCAATTAGCCAATCCGGGCCTGGTGCTAACCCATCTTCTGAACAGGATGCTGAATCAAACTATTAGGCTTATTTGATAAGCTTAGTCAAACCTGTGAGATTTGGGAGTTGAGCCAATCGGCTCTTTTGGTTACCAATGATACCTTTGTGTGTAAAGATACGTGGAAACATTTAAATTGATCTGACTCCCGCTTAAACCAACCTTTTAACCCCGGAGAATTAGCTTTGATTACCTGGCATGTCTATGACACAGTATGCAGTTTTAAGAATGGGTTCACTGCCAAGTTTTCCAAGCCTACTCTTACAGAATGAAATGTGATTATTAAGTTAGTCAGAACCCACTAAATGTTTAGCGTAGCCTCCCGTTTTACCAGGAAAGTAATCTTCTCACAAAAAAGCTAATTACTTCCAACATGGAAATAAACAGGAGAAAGTTTATGTATAAAAGCACACAATAAACCAGTCCAGAGAGAGCCAGCAGCTGTTCATCTTATTAATCAGCATGATGTAGTTGGGGATAACCTCTAACCGCTGAAAATTTAGACTAAATAATTGACTTATGTTCATAAATATGTTAAGAAGCTGAAGATGGAGGATTAAAAAATAGCTTTAAATGATTTAAAAGTATTACTGACTTCACAAACAGCAGACATTTCAGTCCTTATTCTGAAAGTAGAATTAATGTGGGGAGTAATAGACAGAAATATTGACAGAACGAGAAAATATTGTGTTTGCAGCACAGAGATAACCGTTAGATACTGCAAGTTGGCAATTAATGTTTAGTTCCTTTTCATTTGGAATGCACAGGGTTTCCAGACCAACAAAACACGAGGGGAAGTTCAAGGAGTGACGCAGCTCCTCCCACTTCACAATTCTTGTATACTGAGTAAATAAAACAAGGTTTTGTTTGTTGTGTGCGTGTACCTACAACAATGTGTTTGGATTACTTGGATACATATTGTAAAGGAAAAACATTTACAATGTCTTGTGTTTTGAACAAATGCAGATTAATTCAAAACATGCTATATCCATGTAAAGATACAGATTAAACATTTGATTGTTAATATGACAGATTTTTTTACGTAATATTTACATCCACACAGATTTATTTTTTTCAGTGTTGTCTGTGCTTCGATCTGAATGAGTGGACAGCCCACATACTCTGGCCTGTTTTTGATGTCTGTCTTGATTGACAAATAAAACTGGGAAAATGTGAAATACTTTTTTAGGGCATTTTTAATCAAATACTGCTGGCGTGAAATAAAATGACCTGCAATAAACCTCATAAGTTTTATTGGATTATTTCATTATTGTATGGTTATATTTATGTTTTCTTTGGTCTCTAATCACTTAACCTAATCCGTGTTATATTTTGATAATGTTTCCAATAATCATATTTTCACAAATATTTTACCAACTTTTGTTAGTATCCATCTGTAATTTCTTTAGACAGTGATTTAAGAGTAGTCATTTACTTGAGCATGGAAGTTCATTGTTGACCTTGGGATCAGTATGCGTGACAAAATAATCATAATTCACTGTCCACTTAGTATTTTTTCGGAGCTTTCAGCCACATCTCACAGTTGCCAATGGTCAAAATCAAGTGACCAATGTTAGTCAATGGTCATGTAACCGAGGTTCCATATTAAGTTCACATGACACCTGAGCCAGTTCTATTACTAAAGAAGACCATGGTTACGTCCGAAATCGCTCACTACATACTCAATATGTACTAACATTCAACATACTTTGTGGCAGAACCAAGCTGTCATTTTTAAGTTCCTGAGAGGTTCCTTGCCAGTTGGAGACACGCAACCATGGTAACCCCCTGCCGACCTCAGCTCTATCATCGCCAGATAATACATAATACTGAAAAAGGTAAATAACTAGACCAGCAACTACAACAGTCGCAGGTGACATAATCTCAGATTTTAAGTAAGTAGACATGTAAATTAAAGCGTTATTGACGTTACAGAGCTGCCTTGGTTGCCATTCGTTTGTCTGTTATGAACGTTGTCGTTACTACTGCATTGCATATGGGATACTTATGCCACCGTAGTGTCCAGTGTTTGCATACTGTAGCATTCACCGGTAATAGTATGCGATTCATGTACTATTGGTTTCATACTAGAGTTTTGGACGTACTAAAAAATCTTGCATACTTTTATAGCCAACTAAATAGAATATTAGTATGGAATTTCGGACGCCACCCATGAGAAGCAGTTGAAAGACATTCAGAGTTGAAAAAGAACAGGATGTGATGAGAACACATTGAGCACAACCAAGCATATGTATTACAGCAACACAGTCTGGCATAAATACAAAGATGAAAAGCAGCCTCTGTTCAGTGGAGGTTAGCAGAGAGGACATGATAATCAAGAGTGACCCCAGGTCAAAACAATCCACATTATCCTGACAGGAGTACAGATTGTACTGTGGACTAAATGGCTCCAGATTTACCCACAGAGGAGAAAAGTATATTGATTGTGCAGGGGGAGTTGCATTTCATTTCATTACGTTACCTTAGCTGTACACTTATTAGTATTCTGTGATAGTAGGGAGGGACGTGTGCACTACCCTGCAAATGGGGCTCTACAGTATGTATATCATTGGAGTTTTAAACTTGTATCGGTAAGCTTAGTTTTGTAGACTTGTACATTTATGTTTGTATCTGTAACCACAGTTTTGTACACAGAAATAAACAGGCTAGCCAAGGCAGAGAGGGCGGGATTCCCAGCTTCTGACCAATCAGTGTCTAACATTAGCCAGACAGCTAGCTACAAACAAGTGATCCATCGATGTTGGCTTGTTCTTAATAGGAGAAATATGTAATATATTTACTGTATTAAATCATACAATTACCATGAGTCATCAGATATTAGACCTTCATCTCTGACAATAATGCCAAAGCCAGTGCGTTTTCCTTTGAAATTTCCATTACGGTCCGGAACGACTGTTTATGTTTGGCTTGTGATATAACGGTAATAATGAATACATGTTTAAATAAATACAGGAATAAATAAATACATGTATGAATAAATAAATCAATGCATAAATAAATAAATTAATGCTGAAATAAATGAATTAATAAATAAATGTGTAAATGTATGTATTAATAAATAAATTAATTAATTAATAAATAAATGTGTAAATGAATGTATTAATGAATAAAAGAACAAATAAATGCTGAAATAAATAAATGAATCAATGAATAAATGTATAAATAAATAAAATATAAAATAAATGCTTTAAATATATTTTTACATTTTTGTTTACCTACATTTATTTATTTCTGTATTTCTGTGTCTGGAGAGCCAGACAAAAGCAAATAACCCCCCGATCCCTACCGAATCTTCCTCCCTGTGTGATACAGTATGAAAATCAGCTCTAGTTAGCATAATGGCTACCCAGCAATCCGCTGGCAGATCTGCTGCAGGATGTAAAATGCCCTTAAACAGGCCTACAACCAGTAGATCCGACCAGGGATTTATTGATATTTGTTTACGGTCAAAAAATTTGACCGGTCTTTTTTTTAGCTAAATGCGACATAATGATGACATCAGTTGAAACGGACAGTGTGAAAGAAAGAGAGTGAGAGAGAGAGAGAGAGAGAGAGATATAAGTGGATGTGCTCAGAGCAGACAAAGGGCCCTATCTTGCACCCAGCACCTTTGACTTACACCGACGCATGGATCATTCCTATTTTGCACCAAACGCACAGCGGACTTTTCCCTTCACAGCCTCACGTCGGTAAATTAGGGAATGAATCATGGATGTGTTGATGACATAAATGAGGAAATACTAGAGGACTTAAGGAGATGTGATGTTGAACTGCATGTGTCGATGCCACTTAACCCAAATGCCCTAGCAGCAGCACGGGAGAGGAGAGACAGAAGAGCTGTATCGTCTATAGTGAGGTAATCTTGATCTAATGTTAGACTATATTGCAAAAATATCACCATGCATTCATAACCTCGTGATTAAGTGAGAGTGAGCCAAAACATCGAAAAGTATGTTTTTGTCATATTTTTGTATTTACATTTTGTCAAAAAGATAAATCAATAGCAAACGTCGTTCTCCTTGGCTGTGAACTGCTCCTGGAGTGTGCCCATGGATGTATTAAGAGCATGCACCTAACAAATCCGCCATTATAATAGCAATCCACCATGGAACAAGCGTGCCTGCTTTTAAAGGGAATGTGAGATAACGCTCTGATTGGTTTATTGCACGTTAAGCCCAAACCATGCCTATGAGTAATGTAGCTACTTCAGACCAACCCATTTTAGATTTGCGTTGGGGGCAAGAGTCATTTATCCCACTGGTATAATAGCAACAGCGCCCGAGATCTGCCTACAAAGCTACTTGCGTTTGATACTTGCGTTTCAGATCATTAAAATACGGCCCGAAGAGTCTATATGGGGATATGAAAACCAGATTTCTCTGCCATTTAAACATCATATCCTGAATATGAAAAGGATAAAGCCTGGTTCAGACGGCAGGATAATTAGGCCGATTTTAGCCCCGATTCACCCCTCCCGACAATCTTAAGGATGCTCCGATTATCGTAAAATAATCTGATCAGATATTCCTGCCGTGTGTGGTGTGTTAAGACTGCTCTCGTCTGCTCGGAAGGACGTCGGGACCGCTCTGATCTCAAATCGGGGATATCCAACATGTTGGATTTATTTGGCCCGATTTCTCCTCGTGTGTGGTGTCTCCCGGGGACAAACGAGCACGCAGCCTGTGTAAAATAAATAAAGTCGATGGGCATAACTACATCCACAACTGCAGTCCACCAGAGTACATGGAAACGAATATATGAACGTTTATTAATCTGTGTAATACCTAACGGCATTTCTATGAGAAAAAACAAATCACCTCCATATCATGATGTAGCTGAGTATAGTCCATGCTCGCGTTGTCTTCTTTGACCATCGCCTTTTCTTTTGATAACGTTTTTTGTTGTTGTTAAAAACACACTACAAACTATCGCCACTGCATCCTCTTCGTCCGCAATGATTGTTTACTCTGAAGCCACGTTTGATCTTGTGGGATTTTGCGAGATTTCCCGTCTGACCTGGGAATGCTCGGGAGTCAAATCGGTTCGTGTGTGATGTGTTGATTTTGCCGTGTGCTGCGCACCACACACTGTACGACCAAAACTGTTAGACCCGTGATTTTTTATCACCGTGTGTGGGGTCTCTCAGGATTGGAAAATCGGCCGACAATTTTAAAATCGTCCCGTGTGAACCAGGCTTACGCCTGTTAGTCGGAATATTCATTACACACAGGACAACATGCTAGCTCTGTCTGTGGGGTCAGCAACATCCAACCAGCCATTTATCACAGTCATCAAAATGATCATTCTGATTAGCCATAGTGGATGGGTTGTTGTGAGTGAAATAACATATAATTGATGAGGGAAATATTGAAGAGAGCGGAGGTGCTGTCAGCTACTGCTCCTCTTTGTGCATTTAGGCAGATGCTTTGCATGTCTCACAGTAAAAAATGTACACAGTGTATAACGTTACAGGATTACGCCTGTCGCCACCAAATGGAAATGTTTGCATTAGCTACATCAGCTGTGCCGGTGTTTTCCCCATCGAGATCTGTTCCCCACTACCTAAACCTGAACCAAACCCAAACCCTTGTAGTATTTTAACAGTAGGGAAAAGAATAGAGGGTGGATCAACCCGTTCTCATTCCGAACTCGTAAAATAAGTACGTTTGGTCAGTGTCCTTCAGCGTCTGATGCGACGAAAAAGGCACCCTTCGGCGTATTTGTGTAACGTACTGGGAAGAGCCGCAGTTGGATGAGATTTAGCGAGTGGTATGTAATGGGAAATTGCTGCATAAGGACGGTGGTTGGGGTGGCGTGTTTCCCGGCTTTTGAGGCGTCCTTTCCCCGTTGTTTTTCTTTTGAGTCCCCCGTCTACGGCGTGTGTTTCCCGGCTTTTGAGGCGTCCTTTCCCCGTTGTTTTTCTCCTAAACCTCCGCGATTCCGTTCACCCGTCCCGACCAAGCGCGTCAAAAGGGACGAAAAAGGGACGGCAATAGTGGCGACCAAGCACGTTTACATGACACGCTAAAGGAGACTTTTAACGTAAAAGAAGAACGAGAAAGGCTCCTGACCGAACGTCCTTATTTTACGAGTTGGGTGTGAGAATGTGTTGGGTGGATCAGACTTCGACAACGCAGTGTTTCCCACAAATAGACTATTGTGTGGCAGTCCGACTCAGTATCAACGCCGGCCGCCGCACATTGCGTTTCGTTATTATTATATTTTGTTTTAAACGCTATTTCCTTTCCCTGCTCTCCTCCGTCTCTCTGTGACTTGTGTCTCGGTCACACACACACACACACACACACACACACACACACACACACACACACACACACACACACACACACACACACACACACACACACACACACACACACACACACACACACAGCTCCTCCCACCGTGTTTTTTAAGCCCCAAAACGTCAGCTTCCAGGCACCGCGGCAATGGTTATGTTTAAGGTTACAGTGAGGGTTAGTGCCTGTAAGGCGACGTTGGAGGCTTAAAACACTATCGATCCCACTGTGCACACAGCGTCTGTCTCCATCAAGGAGAGAAGACAGCTGGCGAAATTCACAAGTTCAACAGTCCCGCCCACAGCGGGTTCCGGAAGTAAAAATACAATGCGCAATTTCTCCATTGACAATTTGAATTATAAGCCATAAAATGATAACCGTCGATGGTAGACTTAAAACCAGCATGCCGACGTGACTAAGCGATTCTATATAATCATATAGACGTCAAAAATCATGGGGCAACAACCTTGTTTTGAGATAAACGTCTTTTATTCGCGATGTCTTGGATAAGTACTTCATTACCCACAATCCTGAACAATCCCACAGTGATGCCTCTTATTGGCGGAACTCATGCTGGTGAGAAGGGGGAGGAGGGGGGGGAGCTGCCTGCAGGAACCGAGGATTTACGACACTGCACGAATCACGATCTGTTCCACGCTTCTGCGGTTAGCCTCCGCTGGGAAGCAAACTTTAGTTTAGCTAACAGCTCTTTCGGCTAACCGCTAGCTGACAGCTTGATTCAGTCTAAAATAACGTTAACTCAAACTAAACACTGGGGAAAGCAGGCTACAGCTGATGCAACAGCAGTTATATATTTTAACGGTTATTTTCAGGTTTTATTTTGCGGGTCTGTTAAAGTTATTACATGCTGTGTCATCTAGCGGTTAGCTGAATTAGCCTTTAGCTAAACTAACGTAGCTTCCTTTATTCAGTGGTGCGCAGTGGTTTATGGGATGAGTAGTTCCTTCGCTTTGAAATGACGATCTTGTACCTTTGACTTTTATTGGATTTTGTGTTCGTTTTTTCACTCGAGTCACGCGAGCCTAATGCATGGTCTAAAACTCTTTATGTACGGATTTTTCTAGACGTCAGTGGGAGAAATGAATGGGAAATTTACTTCCAGAACCCAAGGTCTCTCAGAGGAGGGGCGTGACTGTTGAGCTCTATTGATATGGGTTGATCAGAAATTGTTATATTTATTGCTGATTAGAAAACTATTTAATTCAATTCAATTTTATTTATAGTATCAAATCATAACAGAGTTATCTCGAGACACTTTACAGATAGAGTAGGTCTAGACCACACTCTATAAATTCCAAAACCCCAACAATTACAGTAATTCCCTCAAGAGCAAGCATTAGCAGTGGCTATTGCGACAGTGGCGAGGAAAAACTCCCTTTTAGGAAGAAACCTCGGCAGACCCAGACTCTTGGTCAACATAACTTTCTTTTTTTAACTTTTATTTTTTTTATGATCAGTGTGATTTTTTTTTTTTTTTTTTTTACACCAGATGTGTGTGTGTGTGTGTGTGTGTGTGTGTGTGTGTTAGCTAATTAATTTGTAATATAGTTGTATACCACTACTTCCTTTATTTTTTTTATGAAATACAGCAAGAAAGTGTCAAACACAAAAAAAAATGGTTAGAGCCAGCTGACGGTTTAAAAAAGAAAAGAAAATCTCCGACAGGCAGAGACGCAACGCGAGTTGCATTCTGCCAAGCACCACGTCTGAACAAACCACACGTTTACCAGAACTCTACTGGTTAATAAGTAAGTACTACAAACCGAAGTAAAAAACAAACCTGAAGCTGAAGAAACCCTAAACGTTAACGGAAAAGACTCGCGAACCTGAGTGACTGAGGGAGAGACAGAGAGAGAGAGAGCTGTTCTCTTCTCAGTGTTCTGTGTGTGAGTGAGCAGAGCGGGACACAGCAACACAATAAATCTGTATGTGTGTAGGGGAGGGGCGCTGTGACTAGCCTATCACAGAACACAGACACAGTAAGCTACCCAATGAGGATTTTTATTCAATCCGAGCACAGATATTGACTCGTATTACTCGTATAATACTTGTACTCGGCAAAAGTGCTTTACCAGATACTCGTTTCGGCGGATTATCCGGCTCAACTCTAGTATCTATCTCGTAAACACCTTTACACAATCACACATTCAAAATCACTGAACCGACTCTTAGCAAACAAGCGATTGTGCCCGCTTTAGAAAGTTAACTAGTCGCAAGTTTGTGGTAAAATGCAGTTGGGTTGTCGAGGCCAAAACACTATATGTAGCAGCTGTGAATCAAATAAACATATTATAAATAATGTTATCTCATTTTTTACTCTTACACTGAATGTTTGCTGCTTCAATCCAGATGTACGGTGGCCCTGAGAGGCCACAGCACGCAACAATAAGACAACACGTGCAAATAAGACAACACGCACTAATAAGACAACACGTGCAAATAAGACAACACGTGCAAATAAGACAACACGCACTAATAAGACAACACGCACTAATAAGACAACACATGCAAATAAGACAACACGCACTAATAAGACAACACGCACTAATAAGACAACACGTGCAAATAAGACAACACGCACTAATAAGACAACACGCACTAATAAGACAACACGCGCAAATAAGACAACACGTGCAAATAAGACAACACGCACTAATAAGACAACACGCACTAATAAGACAACACGTGCAAATAAGACAACACGTGCAAATAAGACAACACGCGCAAATAAGACAACACGCACTAATAAGACAACACGCGCAAATAAGACAACACGCACTAATAAGACAACACGCACAAATAAGACAACACGCGCAAATAAGACAACACGCGCAAATAAGACAACACGCACTAATAAGACAACACGCACTAATAAGACAACACGCACAATAAGACAACACGTGCAAATAAGACAACACGCACTAATAAGACAACACGTGCAAATAAGACAACACGTGCAAATAAGACGACACGCACTAATAAGACAACACGTGCAAATAAGACAACACGTGCAAATAAGACGACACG
Source organism: Perca fluviatilis (assembly GCF_010015445.1). Taxonomy (NCBI): domain Eukaryota; kingdom Metazoa; phylum Chordata; class Actinopteri; order Perciformes; family Percidae; genus Perca; species Perca fluviatilis. The sequence continues at coordinate 28,103,423 of NC_053134.1, read as the reverse complement.
CACTAATAAGACAACACGTGCAAATAAGACAACACGCACTAATAAGACAACACGCACTAATAAGACAACACGTGCAAATAAGACAACACGTGCAAATAAGACAACACGCACTAATAAGACAACACGCACTAATAAGACAACACGTGCAAATAAGACAACACCTGCAAATAAGACAACACCTGCAAATAAACCACAGCACACTAATAAGACAACACATGCAAATAGCCCACACCACAACGGAAGTGTTTCCAGGGGACACTTTTAAGTGATGCACATGTGCCTCAACCATTGGCTTTGCGGTACATAGACAGACCAACAACAGGACAATTTTAACAATTTTCACCATTTTATTCATCACTAAATTCACTTCTGAATATGTTTTAGGCGAGAAATGAACTCTTTAGATTTTGAATATAGGCAGTCTTGCGAAAATTGTTGCCGAATTGACAATTTGTTTCAAAGTTTTCGGAATTGAGGAGCTCCATAAAGTGACGCGACAGCAGCCAGCTACGCTGCCGGGCGCGTAGCGTGCTCAGACAAGTCCTGCTCAGAGACCCCGGCTCTAAGATGGAGGTCTCTCAGACGGCTCGCGAAATAAGAGGCTTTTATTTCGCCGTTGATGGATTATTTGTTTAAGTATCACAACACATGTCCATTTTAAGAGTAACCTGTGGTTAGCTGCATTTTCGGAGTTAAACTCCACAAGCGCTTGCAGGCTTAACAACCTCGCTGGCCGGCCGTCACACACACACACACACACACACACACACACACACACACACGCCGATACATAATAATAAAATGCTGAGCACCCTACATGTGCCAGACTACCAGTAGGCTACATTCATTTAAAATTAAACATAGCAGTTGGTGCTGAGTGGAGCGTCTGTCATGGTGTGATTGGTTATGTTGGTGGAATTGATTCTTAATTTCCCACGAAGCTGATCGCGGTTACGTGCCAGTTTAACTACTCATCTCCAATCCTGTATTTGTGAGAAGTGGCGCTGTCCTGAGTTGAAAGCCTACTTTATGGCTTTATTATCGAGTTAATAGGTGTGTGTGTTCGCGTCGGCCACTGTCCATTTCCTAACGTTCTGAAATGCAAACAATTTTTGACTCCTTTTTTTTTTTTTTTGTTTTGGCGGCGCTCATGCAGACACACACACACACACACACACACACACACACACACACACACACACACACACACACACACACACACACACACACACACACACACACACACACACACACACACACACACACACACAAACACACACACACAAACAAAAAACACACACCGGCCAGAGCGAGCAGGCAGATGCGGGAGACTTGTTTAAATTATGACATAGGCTATATACATTAGATTTGGTATTTAGCTCATACTTTTTTGTTGGTGTATTTGTTTTCTGATTTATTAGAAGTTCAGTTTCAGTCTGTATGATAAATGAACAGTTGTACATAAAGTGGTAACATGCTATGACATGTTATGTAGACTAAAGGGGAGACACCAACCTTTATAATTTGAATTGCTAATTTCCATCTGTTGTCCCTAGGCATTTACAGTGCACTACAATAATATATAAATGATAATAATTCCACATAACACTAATAGGGACACCTAGGACACGCCAGTGCATAGGCCTACTTCTTTTTATAATTTAAACTGACATAAACTAATACACTAGTCGGATCGTGTTCCACTCTTTTGAATAAGTTAGGTGTGTTAGAGCTAAACCATAAACAATAAAATTAAAGCTAATAATATATTAATTAATAATAAATAATTTAAACAATTCTCCTGAAGAGAAACGGGTATCTCTCTCCCCCCGCGTGCTATGGCTGTGTGTGTGTGTGTGTGTGTGTGTGTGTGTGTGTGTGTGTGTGTGTGTGTGTGTGTGTGTGTGTGTGTGTGTGTGTGTAGGCGCCGATTTATGTTTTCCCCCGTGGGTGCTCACGTGCGCACGCCCTTCAAAAAAAAAAAAAGGTTTGCATTTCAGAATTTAATTAGGCTTTCAACTCAGAACAACGCCACTTCTCACAAATACAGATAGGATTGGAGATGAGAAGTTTAACTGACAACCGATCAGCTTCGTGGGAAATTAAGAATCAATGCCACCAACGCTCCACTCAGCGCCAACTGCAATGTTTAACTTTAAATGAATGTAGCCTACTGGCAGTCTGGCACAAGTAGGGTGCTCAGTATTTTATTATTATGTATCTGTGTGTGTGTGTGTGTGTGTGTGTGTGTGTGTGTGTGTGTGTGTGTGTGTGTGTGTGTGTGTGTGTGTGTGTGTGCGTGTGTGTGTGTGACGGCCGGCCAGCGAGGTTGTTAAGCATGCAAGCGCTTGTGGAGTTTAACTCCGAAAATGCAGCTAACCACAGGTTACTCTTAAAATGGACATGTGTTGTGATACTTAAACAAATAATCCATCAACAGCGAAATAAAAGCCTCTTATTTACGAGAGCGGTCTGAGAGACCTCCATCTTAGAGCGGGGTCTCTGAGCAGGACTGTCTGAGCCAGCTAGCGCCCCGGCAGGCGCTAGCTGGCTGTCGCGTCACTTTATGGAGCTCCTCAATTCCGAAAACTTTGAAACAAATTGTCAATTCGGCAACGATTTTCTCAAGACTGCCTATATTCGAAATCTAAAGAGTTCATTTCTTGCCTAAAACGTATTCAGAAGTGAATTTAGTGATGAATAAAATGGCGAAAATTGTTAAAATTGTCCTGTTGTTGGTCTGTCTATGTACCGCAAAGCCAATGGTTGAGGCACATGTGCATCACTTAAAAGTGTCCCCTGGAAACACTTCCGTTGTGGTGTGGGCTATTTGCATGTGTTGTCTTATTAGTGTGTGCTGTGGTTTATTTGCAGGGTTTGTCTTATTTGCAGGTGTTGTCTTATTTGCAGGTGTTGTCTTATTTGCACGTGTTGTCTTATTAGTGTGTGTTGTCTTATTTGCATGTGTTGTCTTATTAGTGCGTGTTGTCTTATTAGTGCGTGTTGTCTTATTTGCACGTGTTGTCTTATTAGTGCGTGTTGTCTTATTTGCGCGTGTTGTCTTATTTGCGCGTGTTGTCTTATTAGTGCGTGTTGTCTTATTTGCACGTGTTGTCTTATTTGCACGTGTTGTCTGATTTGCGCGTGTTGTCTGATTTGCGCGTGTTGTCTTATTTGTGCGTGTTGTCTTATTAGTGCGTGTGGTCTTATTAGTGCGTGTTGTCTTATTAGTGCGTGTTGTCTTATTTGCACGTGTTGTCTTATTAGTGCGTGTTGTCTTATTTGCACGTGTTGTCTTATTTGCACGTGTTGTCTTATTGTTGCGTGCTGTGGCCTCTCAGGGCCACCGTACAGATGAGTATTGAAAAGTATTTTCCCGCAACTGAAAAAGGCACGTGTTGAGGCTGAGGACCATCCTGAACCGGAGGTATCCGTCAACCGGTGAAAGACAGGGGAGAGAAAGAGATAGATTCGTTAGGCATCGAAGTAGGAGATGAGGACAGCATCCAACTGCGTGATACGGGGCGACACCCACCCACCGCCACAAGTTGCTTGCTAATCTGTGGGAAACACTGCAACGCTGGAGCCCGTGACACGGCGCTATGTTAAAAACGTTACAGGAGCTTTTTATATCTGTCGATATAAAAATATTATTTACAGCAAATATCTTGGTTACAACACAATTGAGCTAGCAAAGTAGTTTTTGTGTTCATATTGCAGTATTTATTCTGTTTGTGAAATCCTACGATCTCTACAAACCTAACATTAGCTTAAGTTGGCTGACTGACTAGCTATACATTGACATTGGCATTTCAGTAATGCTTAGACCTTGGGCCTTGGTGCTAGCCGCATCACTGTCGTGCTAATGTTACATCACACCCTCTCATGTAATATTGCTTATAGGTTTTACATCTATGGATAGAGTTTCTCCCGAACCGAATATGATCAAACACACGATAGGCCTCATAACCGGAACATTCATGTCCAAAAACACACAAACGTGCTAGCACCTTGGGTCTAGTGATCATACTTTATGATGTTAGTTTTAATAAATAAAAAATGTATCTGCCATTTCTTTTTACTGTGTCAAAGATGTACCGAACCGTGACACCACTGTCTCGTATCGAGTTGAATTTTGTGAACCGTTACACCCCTATAAAACCTGGGTAAATATATGAATATATATACACAGCCCAAAAGGACTATAAGACGGATATTGGCAAATTTCCCCCTGAACAGGTGAGCAAATGAGCTTCACTAACTTATTACGGCTACTAGTAAGGTTTGTCATTTTTGGTGATTTTGAAATTCTGGTACTCGCATTAAATTATTATAAAGTACTCAAGTTAGTAAGGATGTAGTCTATATCCACGATGTTCAACTTCCGGGATTGCTCCATTGCCGCAGGAAATTCCGCCAGATGTCACTTTTTTCGGCCAAATGTCCGTTACCTTGGGCTTTCCTTGTGTTAGAATTCTAAATTACGGTGGATTTATGAGGACTATGGTTAACTGCTCCTCAGATCTCTGCAGGGTAAATCCAGACAGCTAGCTCGACTGTCCAATCTGAGTTTTCTGTTACACGACTAAAACTACTTTTGAACGTACACGCTACACCAAAACAAGTTCCTTCCCGAGGCTATTTAGCAATTTTACAAAAACATTAAATGCAACACAAGCTTACGGAGTCGTACTCAAACGCACTATTAAGTCCCGTCACTGTTTTCTATCTGACAGCGGCAGTGTCCACAAAGTGCTACTAGTCTGCTCTGCATCTTCGGCTGCAGACTGTTGTACGTCCTGGTGTTGGAATCCTTTCCAGTGAAACTGGACACACATTTTACCGTTTAGCTGTCAGTATTTTAACCGTGTTTAAGCCAGCAAACGGTAGGCTAACATTACCTGCTGTATGTTAACAAGCATTACACCCTAGGCTGTTTAAAAATTGCATCGCAATTAATTTGTTATCTCAAAAAATGTTGATGAAGTGATCCCGACTGGTGCTGGCTAACGCCACCATGCTAACACTGTTAGCCGGAGGAGCAGGCAAGCGGTCCGCGGCTATGGGTCCTTCTCATTTCCTTTAAAGGGAAACTTCACCGATTTAGCATTAAGCTTTGTATCAGTAGAAACCCGGGAGTAGTTTTTGAATGACCGTGCTTCCCTCCCTCATGTCCCCCTGAGAGGGGAGATCTCTGTATTGTGGGTCTGGAAAAAAGCTTCAGATGAGGCAAAATGACGATTTTTGCGTCATCTGAGGCTTTTTTGCCCAGAGGCAAAAGACTACAGCCTGTATTAGGAGCCACTTCCGCATAGCCCATAGGGGGTTGGACTGTCGGCTTTTTCCGGAGATTGCCGAGGAAAAAACGAGTGTCAGCCATCTTGAATCCTCGCTTAGCTTCTCAGCAGGAGCAGAAACTGTTCATCCCGACGGAAATTTTAGAACAACAATTATGTGCATTCAAACTACCGCACACGTGTACCACCAGGATACATTGGTACAGATCGGAGAATATGCAGGACACTTTATTACAGACGCAATACTCGACACACTACGCAAGCTTCGCCTGCATGGAGAACAGCGGTGGTGCTCGATGCCTCTGGCCGGTAAAGAGACCTCATCAGCGGGAGCGTTGAACGAGTGTGCCGGTGGAAAGCTAACGCTAGCCGGCCACCTGTTCACCAATCCTGCTTGCAAGTGTCCGCTCATTAAAAAAACTGGACTACATCCAACTTCAACGAAACTCCCAACGTTATTTCTTGATAACAGACCGCTGCTAAGGATAACACACCGTTGCCATGCATAGCAGAGCGTTGCCATGGACACAGTTCTGTTCCCTCTGGAGCTATCAATCAATCCGCTGAAAGAAGTCCGGACAATGTATCAGCTGTGGCCAAAAAAAAGCATGTTTTAAATGTGTAACACCACTTGAGCCACGGTGAAACGTTTTTTCGTGTATATGGTTGAAATGACAATAAAACAGACTTGTTGAGTTGATCGTCTCAATGTCTGTCTGTAAAGGCTAGGCGTGGCTTGGGAGTAGACGCTGAAGTAGTGAAGCAAGTGCATTCTGGGATTTGGTGTCTTTCATCCACATTAGCCAAAAACACATTTTCTGGCTTTTCTCAGCCTAGAAGCAACCAATTTCTAAAAAAGTTTCACATTTCTACTACATAAGTGACCCAATTTAAATATATATTCATCTTTCCAATGGTGAAATATTCCTTTAAATTGCATTCCCGGCTCCCTTCCTTTCATCTTAGTCCATCCCACTGAGGAAGCATGGGAAGAGAGAGGAAACAAGGAAATGTGTTTTTAATATTCAAATAATATTTGAATATTTAATGCTCAAATGCAGCCTGTTATTAATATGTACTACAATTCTCCGGCTTATTCATTGTCAATGCCACAATAAGCACGTGGTTATTCTGTCCACTAGAGGGACTTCCAACATCAACCTGGCCTTGAAGGGGACCTACGTCACCGTGGATTGCATTTCCGATACGCCACTCGCTCTCTGTTTACTATCATTTTCCACCACTAGCACACAGCGACAAAAACACAAACTCTGTACTGAAACATAATCTCACAAGTGTATTGAAGCGGCTCTGTTGTAAAGGCTAACGGTGCTCGGTTAAAACAATGGCATCATGTTAGAAAGCACAGCCGAAATGGTTTGTCATAAACTAGCTAAGTAGCAAAAGTGTTAGCCACGATGCTTACGGCATTGATAACTAAGCCAAACGATACTGCCACTACTATTTAAGTGATTTATAAGCAACCTGTTTCTTGCAGTTTCTTGTCACGTTACTAAGAATACAGCTATTAGAAGGTAATATATGAATTCAAAGCTACTCTGACAGCTGTAGGGCAGCTAACATTAACTTAAGCTGTCTCCATGAAGCTCCCAGCTAAGCTCCTATAACTCACGACGCAGTTAGGAAACAAGAACAAGCTAGCTCATGATAACATAAGCATTTTGGCTCGGTGGATGTCCATTTTAAAGTCATGTTAAAACGATTTCCCATCCTTCTTCCGATTTCCATTCGCAGCCTGTCATTCCCCCTGTACTAACGTTACGTGCTCTGTGATATTAAGACCTCACAATGCCTTGTGTTTCTCACTCCCGCTAACGTATTGTTCATCACACGTGACATGAAAAAGGCATTTTGTTTTCACATGCTTCCAGGCCAAGGTGAGAAGAGGGACGTTAACCAACATATTTATAAACAAATCACATTTGAATAGTAATTTCAGCAATCGAATAGTATTGATTTTTTTACTATTCGGAATTCGTTCCAATAGCCCTAGTATGGGCAAAGTTAGCAATGGCTTCCGAGGAAGGCTGGTCTCGTGTATCGCTGCACATAGCTCCTCGGAGATCCCTCCTCAAACCTCATTTTGAGATGGCTTTCACGAAGGACGGACAAACAACTTCCGTTTCAGCCAGGGACCGAGGAGCTATCAAATAAGGGATGTGAGATTCAACCAATTCAATGAAACAAATATTTTTATTCATCTACACATACACTTCAACATATACCCTTTCTACCATAAAGATGATAATTTTGTCAATTTTAGTTTTAAAAGTAGACAAAACTTGACTGTCTGGGTAGGACGCAGTGTTTTTAGCGGTTGTTGCAGTTACGTTTAGCCGATGGTGTTTTATGACAACATGTCAACATAGCTATCATCTAGCTAACAGAAAACTCAACTCAAAAGTAAAAATCTATAAGGAATCATTTGACATTTTCAACCAAATGATGACAAAACTACAAAATTAAGACTCAATTTGTGATAAACCAGAATTACCCATCATTAATCACTGATAATTACTCATCTACGATTTGGGATATGTGAAGCTTCTGTAACTGTAACTGACCAAAAAGAAATAGTCTATCCTCCATCGGTCCGCCTTAAACCTCAGAAGATTTTCCCTTCAATCAATGCATCAGCATAACCCTAACTCGTAGCTGTGACAGGCAATTCTCTGAATCGAGTCGATGGTTATCACTCAGTGAGCTTCCAGCTACACTTGGCATTTTGGCTCCATTTCTTATAAAGCAGAACTATACATTTATACAACAGCTCTTAGATTAACCACTGTTTAGTTGGGAGGGACACAGACCTTTAGTTGCCCATATGAATCAATAAATCATGGCCAACTCTGAGCTGGAGGCTAAGCAGAGGGATTAAAAGCACTACCGAAACATTCATCTTCACAGTGATTTTTTTCCTTCCCCATTTCTTTCTGTCTCTCTGGCTGCAAGTTCTTTGATGTTGTCAAAAGACAAGTAGCACGGTTAGTAGAGGGAAAGTCCAACACTTAAATTTGGCTGGTGATTTGAATCCCTTTTACAGGATATTTAAAGGAAAAATTCAAATAACTAACCTATTTCAAAAAAATCACTCCCTTTTGTACATAATGAACATTCAATAGTTTACTCTTTAGCAGTTATCAGTCTGGTTTCTTAGGCTGTTAATCTTTTTAAAAGGACTTTAATAATAAGATCAAAATAATCACAGAGTAATGTTCTGTATGTACTCGACCCTGAACCCACCAATCCACCTCAAAACACAAACTATAGAGAGAAAAGTAGGGCAAGGGACTAAAAACAGAAATGGTGTCATCAGTGTCGGAGGACTGACAGAGTGGAGGGTGACACTTAAACACAGGACACAGCTTCTAAGCAGGTCTACCAGAGATCCATCTTGCATTTTTTTAACATGCTGACAAACCACATTAAACACTGTCTGTATAATTATTTAACATGTTAGGAGTATTTTCTCAGCTCCGATCTGATCCTAAGCATTGGTATCAGAGCCCAGCACATTTTTAAGGATTGATATTGGCTAAAACCCAATACAATTCTTTCTTTATGTGCATGAAATTAGTGCGTGTGAATAATAATTATTTGGATCAACAAGCTTGAGAAAATCAAGGTGCGTCAGATTAAGCTACACCTGTTATTTTAATGTGTCACATACATATGTAATCAACATTGCGTATCTTCTGCTGTTATGTATATAATATGTTTTAGAGAGATTTATTTGGTTGCAGCATCAGGGTTAGGGTTAGGGTGATCCAAGAAAGCGGCTCGTAAATTGAAACTCAAAGATGACTGCCGGGGAGAACGACGGGGCTCCTGTAAGTCTGAATTGGTGACCATTGAAAAAATATATTCAAATCCAGCTTTTGAAATTGCAAATCAAGAAAGGCCATATTTAAAAATTTCAAAGGAGGTGAATTCAGAACTAATAAATTCAGATACGTGGTTTTCTAAGTAAAATACTTAAGTGATAAGTATTCAGTGGCTGTTAAAATTCAAATACTGCGGGCGCCCGGATAGCTCAGTTGGTAGAGCAGGCACCCATATAAAGAGGTATACTCCTCGACGCAGCGGGCCCGGGTTTGACTCCGACCTGCGGCTCTTTGTTCCCCCCCTCTCTCTCCCCTTTCATGTCTTCAGCTGTCCTGTCAAAAATAAAGGCCGTGAAATGCCCCAAAAATGTATCTTTAAAATTTTTTAAATATTTTAAATAAAAAATGTAAATACTGTATGTCTATTATTTACTTCCATAAGAGTTAAAAGGGGGGGAAGGTGGCATGTGTTAGAAGATCCTACAGTAGGGTGACAAAAATGAAATATTCCTCTGCTCTGCTTTTCCATATTTACCACATTCAAAAGGTATGCATAACAAATAGTATTTTCAACTAAATAGATTCATAGGGAAATAAGTACCACTAGTACACCAGAGGCCTGTACTACGAAGCAGGATTTGGCATTAGCGAGCTAACTTCAGGTTCAACCCAGGATTTTCTGTATCACGAAGGTGGATCACTTGTTATCCGGTTCAATCGCCGTGGTAACTCATGCTGAACATCCAACCTGGTCAGGAGCAAGTTAAGTTGGAAATCAGAGATCAACTGGTGTTAAAGCACCGCCTACTGACCAATCAATACTCGACTGATAACGGCGTCACCGTTCTTAGAAGATCAGGCGGAGCTCGGTGCAGAGAGAGAGAGAGAGAGAGAGAGAGAGAGGTGCGCTCATAAAAGTTAAAACATTTATAGACATTCTTCAGCCGTGTGTTGCCAATACGCACATCGGTTAGAATTATGTTTTGATATTTTTTTTATTTTCTCTCACGATTGCTTACCACTGCCAGGGTTTCAACTGAAGTAAAAGGCTAAAGCAACGACAGTTCATGGAAAGCAAAAGTGTAATTATAACAGCTGACAACCTGCAGGTGGAGACGGTGGAGACAGGCTCGGACATACACACCGCTGTGGACTTGTCAGTCTCGCAAGCGGTTTCAGGAAAGTGGCTGCATGTGTCCGACAATGCACAGAACATTAACCGGTACAAGGCAAGCCTACAGCGGAGTGCGCAAAGTGTGTCAGAGTTGTGCCAGTGTTTGTGTTTTTGTGTGTGTGTGTGTGTGTGTGTGTGTGTGTGTGTGTGTGTGTATAATTTATTAATTATATATTATTTAAATTTACATTTTCTGTTATACATCACTGTTATGTTACCCAGATACGCAGGTTCACAGCCTACAAAGTAAACCACGCCTCTTTATTATCATTAAAAAAATTTTAAATAGAACATTTATTCCTGCCAATAAAAAACAAAGCATTAATCATAAACAAAAACAGAGCGTGTTTAATTTTCGGGCTACAGCCCAGGATGTTTGGAGTTGCTATGGCAATAAGTGACAGCTGCCGCTAGCCGAGGTTATTATAGTTTTGCATTTTAGTTTTTATTTATATAAACAGGCAAGAGGCCGTACATTTTTGCACACTGCAGTAAAAACCATGATTGAGATGCATATTCCGAATGCGCTGTATACATGTCCAAAGAATGCTTCTAAAACCCAAATAATACCCACATTAACCACATGCATTAAGCGGAAAATATCCGAATATCAGAATATCCAAACAGAATATATTACATGACCTGTATCAAATTCTGAATATTGCCATATTCTGAATAGTGGAATATATAGTGTGTATGTAAACGTAGTCACTGATAAGTCTAATGAGTGGTGGAATAGGCACAAGTATGGCTACCTGTGGCAGTGGAAATTAGGTTTGAGCATGTGCACCCAGTTCCACGATTTATAAAATAAATAAATACATATTACAGAGTGCGTGTGCGTGTATATATTTGTACCAACCAATAATGTAAGCTAAACAAAAATTAAACACCTACCACTGTGTCAGTAGTAGCAAAGCAGAATAGAAAACTTAAATAGTGAAACAAGCCCATCAGAGACAGGCAGAAACCTCTAGAGGCCTACAGCTGGGCGTAAACGTTTTCTCTAGACGTCCGACTGGGTCAACATATAGTCTCCTGTGTAGAAATCAATAGCACATGCCTGTGGCAGTGACAAACATCACGCCAAAGGAGCAGAATATCTGTGGACACCTTACATGAAAAGGAAATGTGTCAAATATCACATGTTGCTACACAAGACTTTGATATATGGATAATAACTTCTCACAGGATTGCATGGGCTTACATGAGAGAGCTCCGACGAGGTAATGACCAACATATCTGCACAGATACAAGCAGCCAATATTATGTGCCTTCTGAGCAGGAAGTCATTTTGGGGGTAAGCAAACAGCTGCTACGTTTAAACAATTTCTACAGTTCCTGCTTGGTGCGAGAGTGTTATGGCCTTTATCTAATATCGGCTAATACCTACACAGAGAAATTCCCAAGCAGCACAGCTCAGCAGCTCAAAATGGAATGTTTAGACAATTAGAATGAATCAAATTCAATCAAAGGGAAATAATGAAGAAGCAATTACATCTTTAATCAGTGCGTAAGCGACTGAAACATTCTTTGTTTACTCAATAAATCAACAGTCGTGATAAAGAAATATTAAGGTTTAGTGACATTTCAGTGGCAGACTCCCAGCTAATTAATGCATTAGTAGTATACTAGCATGTGTTCCAGCACTCACTCCACGTGTTTTGGACATACAGTATAAGAATGATCCATGAGTTTGCCAATTTATTGGGCCAATAGTGGGATATATTCAAATTCATACGGGGAAAAAAAAAATGTATCTTATTAAATTGTACGCTTTGTCCCGTTGCCTGTCCACAATGAGAGTATGACATGTCACATGTGTCAGGGACTAAGAACAAGAGGAAATCTTCAGTTGACATTCATGTAGAACCATTTGAACATATCACTGCCTCAGGACAGAATATGTACTGTAGCTGGATTACAGAGGTACACAGATGTTATTGCTTGAGTTTGAGCTTGATGGGACAAAAGCAACAACAACAACAAAAAACCTCAAGGTGACTCAAAAATGAGTGTCCCCGCACTAAACAAAATGAGTGTCCCCCCCACTTACCCCTGGCCCAATTTTCCGTTGCAGCTGGTGTGATCACTTCTCAAGTTTGTAAATTACATTTTACATTACTACTGTTCTTTATGTTATAAGTGTATATAACAACACTGAAACTGTGCCCTGTAACAACTTGAAGTAGCCATGTGTGCTGTACTATGGTTAAAAAGCATGCATGTCAGTGATCAACGCCTGGCACACTAAGTTCAAACAAAATCAATGAAACCTGGAACCCTATCTACAATAATCAATAAATGATGTTTATAGGGGAGTTAAATGTTCCATAAATACACATTCAAACACTTTAAGGTTTTTATTCAATGTATTTACTTTTTTTAAAGAGAGAGAAATGAGTTGCCCCTTAGCTGGCAAAACACTGCTACAACACACATGAATTCCCCCTAATCTACAAAATAATGTGCGCGTCGGGGATACCGGCGGACGCCGCTCCTTGCGACCGTGCATTTGCGCGGCACTCGGACGCCGCAAACCGTAACCAATGAAAAGGGAACTCCCCGCCGAGTTCAACGATACCTCACACAAGACTCTACGTCATACGGTTAGTTAGCTGTGAAAGGGGGCGTGGCTAAAGCATAGGGGGCGGGTCCAACCATCACCAATTAAAAATGAAGCCTCTGCTGAGATGAATGATACCTCACACAAGACTCTACCTTAAATGGGTCAGCATGTATGAAAGGGGGCGTGGCTTAAACATAGGGGGCGGGCCAAACCATCACCAATGAAGAAGGAAGTCTCTGCTGAGTTCAATGATACCTCACACAAGTGTTTACATCAATCGGGCCATTAGTAATAAAAGGGGGCGTGGCTTGAACATAGGGGGCGGGCCAAGCCATCACCAATGAAGAAGGAAATCTCTGCTGAGTGGGTGATACCTCACACAAGGGTCCTACCTTAAACGGTTCAAATGTTATGAAAGGGGCGTGGCTTATGGCATAGGGGGCGGGCCAAACCATTAACAATAAAGACTCTACATTAAACGGTTCAAATGTTATGAAAGGGGGCGTGGCCTGAGTAAGTGGGCGTGGTCATATTATAGGGGCCGGCTCAGTATCACACGTAGACCACACATTCTGAGTTTCAGGCAAATCGGATGATGTTTGTCATATAAGGCAGATTTCCTGTTGCCAGGGGGGGGCGCTATGACCAAAAGTCAATTTTGGCCTGTAGGTGTCCTCAGGCCTAGACCCTTGTCCATCGTGAGAAATTTCGGGCAGATACGACAACGTACACTCAAGTTACAACAACTTCTTTGTTCATCGCTAAACACTCAAAATGGCCGCCACGCCACGCCCACACCGTCTGACGAAAAGTTTTTCTTTTAATAACTTTTCATCGTTAAGGTGTTGGGATGGTACAGACCAAGTTTGAAGTCCATCGGATGAAATCTCTAGGAGGAGTTCGTTAAAGTATAGCACCTTGACTTTTAGGCCTACTTCCTGTTGCCACTAGGGGGCGCTATGACTTTAAGTAAATATCGGCCTTTATTTGTCCTCAGGGTTGGACTCTTATGAATCCTGAAAAGTTTCGAGGTAATCGGACAACGTACACTCGAGTTACACCCACTTCCTGTTTCGGCGGCGAAACGCACAAAATGGCCGCCCCGCCACGGCCACGCCCTATGACGAAAAGTTTTTCTTTTAACAACTTTTCATCTTTAACATCTTAAGATGGCACAGACCGAGTTTGAAGTTGATCGGATGAAATCTCTAGGAGGAGTTCGTTAAAGTACGACATGTGGAAATGGCCAAAATCGCACTAATTTCGAACTTTGAAATCAAAATGGCGGACTTCCTGTTGGGTTTAGGGTATGGCTCTAATGACGTTTTTTGTACATCTTGACATGTTACATATGTGTACCAAGTTTCGTGAATCTACGTTAACGCGACTGCAGGGGCTCAATTTTCGTAATTTTCTAGGGGGCGCTAGCGAGCCATTTTTGTGCGCCTATTCCCGAAACCCTTAAAATACGTAAATTTTCACCAGACTTGATGCGGCCGCCAAATTTGGTGAGTTTTTGAATATGTTAAGCCCCTCAAAAAGGCAATTCATTTGACGGGAAAAAGAAAGAATAATAATTCCTTCAGTTTCAATAGGGCCTTCGCCGCTGTCGGCGCTCGGGCCCTAATTAAAGCTGCAAGCAGCGATGACGGGCCCTCGCTTCTTGCATTGGGGGGTACTGGCAGACGCAACATCACATGTAGACCACACATTCTAAGTTTCATGTAAATCGGAAAAACTTTTGCCAAAATACAACCGTTCCTGTTTCGATACCCACCTACAGGAACTTGGTCCTCCATAACTTGCGCATCGTTTTAGCTATCAAAAATCTTTTGATAACTTTTTGTCATGAGGGTCCTCCGAGTCTATATGCAAGCTTTCGTGCAGATCGGACTAACGGCCGTGTAGTTAGTTAAGGTGTAGTTAGACAAAGTAGGTTTCCCATAGGCCTATATCACAATGTGGCTATTTAATAAAAACAAATTCTAACAGCGCCATCTAATGGCCGATTCACTCTAAATTTGGCATGGATGCTCAAGCCCCTATGCGGAACATCTGTGTCATGTTTGATGGCAATCAGAATCAATATTGGTAAGATACGCCACTTCCTGTTTCCACACCCACCTACACGAAGTTGGTCCTCCATAACTTGAGCATTGTTTTAGCTATCAAAATTCAAAATATAACTTTTGTCATTCCGGGGGGCTGGCGCTTGGTGTGTTTTTGGGGGGGGGGGGTGGTTGGACAGGGTGGGTTTCCCATATATCAATATTTTGCTGATTAATAAAAAAAATTTAAAAAACAAAAACTAATGGCTTCTAGCGATTTACACCAGGTTTGGCACAGATACTAGACCGGCTATGAGGAACAACCTTGTCAAGTTTCAGGCCAATCGGAATAACTGTTGCTAAGATAACGCAACTTCCTGTTTAGACAGGAAGTTCCTATAACTTGCGCATTTTTTCAACTATCAAAATTCTCTGGATATCTTTTCGTCATGACGGTCAACAGCTACTACCTGCAAAGATTGAAGAAGATTGAAATCACGGCCTAGGACAAGTTCGAAAGAATGTAAAACACCTGAAAAATGCATAATTAAATATGGCCGCCTTCCAGTTGGGCGGAGCTAATGAATGTAAATGGGAAATATGTCCGCAATGATTAGAGCAATATGTGTATTAAAGCTGGTGAAGATTGGAGCAACTATGTCCAAGTTGAGGCCTTCCACGCCTTAGGGGGCGCTATGGAGCCCGTTTACAGGTATGAGCCAAATCGCTGTAGAGTCTCGCAAAGCCCCCAGGTGTTTATGTGGGCGCCAATTTTTGTGAGTTTTCGTATATATTGAGGCCGTCAAAAATGTGCCCAAGGGCTAAAACCAATTAGGGTTTCGCTATAGAGCAACCGTACCACTCCCAAGCCTAAATGTGAATCCAGATGAAGGAGTTTAATATTCTGCACATGGCTGCAAAAGTTTGAGAGTTTTCGTACATCCTAAAGTCCTCAAACAAGTGTTCGTAAAATGAAGATTTTTTCACGAAAACCAAGATTTTGGAAATATTAGAATTTTTAAATTTTTTCTAAAAATAGCACCATAGACTTCAAGATGAGATCTATGTTCCCTCAGAAGTTGGTATATTAACTTATTACTTTTGTCTAATTTAAGGCGCACGTTAGGGGGCGCTATGGAGCCCCCTGTCAACGCCCAAGCCCAATCACTACAGAACTTTGCAATTTTCACCAGTTGTGACGTGTGCAAATTTTTGTGAGTTTTCGTGCATACTAACCCCCTCAAAAATGCAACAAAGGACTCGGAAAAATAATAATAATCTGACGAAAAACAATAGGTTCCTTTCAGTGCAAGGCACCGTTGGGGCCTTGCACTGAAAGTGCTCGGGCCCTAATAATTCCTTCAGTTTCAGTAGGGCCTTCGCCGCTGTCGGCGCTCGGGCCCTAATTATGAACCTGAAAATGAGCATAACATGGCCAATTTAACATACAAGCTAAACGTTATAAGCCCAGTCAGAGCACCACGGGACATACACCTTGGCCAGTGTTCAGGGTCATGTTAACTGGTCTGTAGCTTTCTGACTATTGTGCAGCTCTCCAATTACCCTTCTGTCCAAATTCAAAATGATCCAATTTGTTTATCCACCATGTGGCTTGCTAATTATGTGGTCCAGGTGTGTCTGGGTGCCTGACGGGCCTCACTTCATACAGCTTTTATTGACATAACCACTCCATTGCCATTAAAATGTCTGTCTTTATTAGCAAATCCAGCACACTGAGATACCTGGGAGTCAACTTCTGCCACATGGTATTTTATGTTTCTATTTGTCTCCAGAAAGTGCGACATAATGCCATTAATTTAGGCCATTTAGGCACTGAGCAGTCTCACTGTGCCGATATATTGGTGGGTCACTTGGCATCTAGACCCGCATAGCCAGACCCATCTCCACACTTCCATTTCAGCGCTGTGCAGTCGCTCCAGAAATTCACGATGTCGCGATCGCAACAATTCACGCGAATTCAACCAATCACCATGAATTCGGTGTGACTTGCAATTTTGACCAATCACCACAACTTTACCGCAAATTTGACTAATAACTCGAGTTTCACACAACTTCAACCAATCACAGCAGTCCCACGTGCAGACTTTGTGTCAGTATGTGACTCTGAGAGCCACTGACCAAGCAAAAAAACAGAGAAGAGACATACACGATGACCTAAATTGAGGACAGCTATGCTCGTTATTGTAACTGCAATGATAAGTTAAAGTCCAATAAGTACTTTATCAAACCGTATGAGTGTGTCCCAGGCCAGGTTAGGAAATTAACCAACAATGTAAAGATCAACCAGCCACTGACAGATATGTTCAAATTTGATTCATTCAATAAATTATAATTTTTTGTCTTAAATCCAGACATTTTCATATTATACCACCATTTGCAGCATCCTGAGCCTTTTTGGTAAGGTTACTAGTTTTATTCTGTCAGATACAAGTTTCCTTAAAGCAGAGGCGTAGGCAGTAATGGGCCAGGGCGGCACTGGCCCGCCCACTTTACTCACTGGCCCGTCCAGCGAAGTTTGATCAAAATACATTTTGTTATGAAAAATATTCAACTATATAAATTATAGTTGTGTGTATTTAATGTGTATTTTCTTCTGATTAAAACAAAACTGTTTAAACCAAACAATCAAACAATTAGATCAAACGCCTTCGGAACGTAGTTGGTTGCTATGGTAACAACAGGCAGACTCTCCGGGCTGCCTTCAGCAGCTAACGTTAGCTAGCTGGCTGTTTAGACAACGTAGCTAGCTACCACGGATGTGTTAAGCAATGCACTGTTAAAAGCGTTACCGCAACAACAATGGCTTCTCTTTAAAGGGGTATGGACAGTTTTCTTGGATGGAATCCAGTGTAAATAAGGACGAGCTTTTCTGCAGCATGTGCAGACATTTCCCCAGCGGAGCTTACAGCCCATCAGAGAGAGAGGAGGCCCTCACACAGGTAACAGCGTCTTTCACGCTTCTTGTGTTATTAATTAAGTAACCTAGCTAACCTAGTAACCTTCCTATTTTAGTAAGAAATGGTGAATACTGATGATGGCTTCTAGCTGAAACGCGTTTGTGTTTTGCCCACATTAAATAAGAAGATAACTTATCTGTGAGTGACGTAGTTTTTAGTTTTCTTTGATCCTGTCACTGCCGTGGACTTAAAGTGATGGTTCGGAGTAATTCACCCTAGGGTCCTTTGCACCATGACCTCGAGCCAAACACCCCCCCAGAAGCTTTTTTCACCTGGGTCTAACATTGGGAGAGTTAGCGTAGAGTAGCGTTATCAGCTGAATAGCTTAGCGCAGGGGCTAACGGACCCACGTTTGTATCTCGTAAGTTACCCCACTAATAATGCCCGAAATGATACCAAACGTCTACAAGTAGTACAAATAGGTTATGCTCTCATAAAACGATGGATTGTAAAGTTTGTAAGTACACCAGAAGTTTATGTAAATAACACTTGCCTGCTGGCTTCTGCTCTCTGCTGTTGTTGTTGCTGCTGTAAGAGGAGTGCTTAGGGTCGTCTACAAATTACAACACCGAAAAGAGATGCAACAAAAATATGTATTAATTTAATTTTTTTTTAAAGTAAGTGCTGTAGTATAACTAGCAGGAGACAAGTAATAATTGAGGTAAGTTTGGAGACATTACGTTATTTAATCATTGAATTAATAAATATTTTTGTTGTAACTCTTTTCAGTGTAGTAATTTGTAGACGGCCCTAAGCACTCGTCTAACTGCAGGTAGCAGCAGCAGCAACAGAGAGCTGAAGAGAGCAGGCAAGTGTTCATAAACTTCTGGTGTACTTACAAACTTTCCAATCCATCGTTTTATGAGAGCATTTTTACCTATTTTTACTGCTTCAACATTTGTTCCGTCAGCCTAGCGCTTTAGCTATTCGCTGATAACGCTACTCGCTAACTCTCGAACCAGGTGAAAAGCTTCTGGGGGTGGTTGGCGTCGCTGTTCTGAACCGTACTCGAACCATCACTTTAATACTAATCTAAGATTTGGCACCTGGCTGGCCACTTTTCATTATATCTTTCATATTTTAGCTAAACAATGCTTGGCTGGAAGTTTTCATTCTTTGATTTTCTTTTACTGCTGGTAGCCATTTGCTGCTCATGATCTGACCATAGTCCTGAAGCAACAATGCTGTTGCATTGTTACATGTGTGATTTCATGCAAATATATTTTAGCCTGAATATGTTACAATCTACACATTTTTGTCTATATTGTTGTGTACAAACTTTTTAGACAGAGCTTTGTTGGTTGAGCATGTTGTAGACAGTACTGTTATTGTCGTTGTAATGCAGTATGTTGGAAGGTAAAATCGTTGCTGTTTTTTTTCAGTTAGTCCTTTTTGCTACTTCGTCTTTTAGAAAATGGCCCACCCACTTTTGTACTGGCCCGCCCAAAATACTATTTCTGCCTACGCCCCTGCCTTAAAGTATACCATAAAAAAAGAAATCACAACTTGTATTGCAATTTTCACTGTCTCTCGCAACTTCATTGCAACAAAAATACAAAAGACATTATGCCTTATGCATTTACAGTGAGTGAGCTGACGATAACGATATTACGTTATATACGTTAAGAGTCAAAACTCTGCAACAGCTCAAATCATGTCAGTGAAGTTAACACTTACTCTTCGTCATCCCATATGCAAAGAGATCTCTCCATCGCATTTCATCCTTGTCAACATGCTGCGTGTCTCCCTGTGACAGGAGCATCTTATCCAGCAGCTTCTCCAACTTTTAGACACACCAGCTAGCAGGGCCATTTGTAACTTTTTGGGGGCCCTATGCAAAACCTTGTTCTTAAGAAGGACAACACTGCTGTTGTAAACTTCCCTTTTGTTTGTGGTGGGACTGATTCAACTCTCTTTATTTTTATCAGAGTAATTTAAACAAAAAATTTGATGATTGAATAAAATAACAAATAAATCAAATTTGGGACGGTCCACTTTCATTTCAGTTAAGGAAGAGCCCGGTCTTATTTTGTCTTGTGTTCTGAATGAAAAAAAAAAAAAAAAAAAAAAAGAGTTTAAACGGGAAAAGTATAAAGGGAAAATTCACAGTTCAAGGTGTTTTCACTGTTATTTGTTTAACTGATTCACTGTTTTTCAAAGTCAATAATCGCAACATCTTTCCAAAAGTCAATGAGTAATTGTTTTAAATAATCGTGATTTCAATATCAAAATCATGATTTTTCAATATACTTTTGGCTTCACTTTTGTACAGTGGGAGGAAGTGGAGACCTGTCTATGGCTCACATATATACACAAGCGTACAGCAGCCTCTAATGTAGCTGTTATTTAACTAAATGTTCATTATGTGTTCGCCTGTTTCTTATAGCCTTCTTGTTTTTGTTACAAAATCTATATACTGACTGTAAAATGTGAAGTTTGACTGCTATAGCTAGTGTTTCTATTCAGGTGCTTTCACAGTGTTTCTACGGTTTAGCAATACCAAGCACGTCATGTCATGTTTTGATCACAACATCTTATATTTATGAAGTTTACATTTTTACGACTTTATGTTAAAACGTCTTAATAAGTTAATTGTGTTTTGTATGTACAGTCAATTCTGTAAAGTGTCCTTGTGTTTCGTAAAAGGCGCTATATAAATACAAGTTATTATTATCATCATCATCATCATCATCATCATCATCATCATCATCATTATTATTAATAAGACCATTTCGACAACATACAATTGGTTCATGGATTCTGAAAGCCAAAGACTAATGTTTTCAAACTAGTTTAACATTTACATCTTCTATAAATAGACACTTGTGAATTGCCCATGGTACCGGGGGCTCTCGGGTTCAAGAGTGTAATAGAAACTGCAATTGCATGCAAGCATAAAAGAGACCAACAATGAGTGGTTATTATTAAAGATGGCTCTGAATTAGTCATCAAATCAATTTCTGTACTTTAGCTTTTTAGTCAACCACTTTCTCCAGATAAAATTACAAAATGTACCCATATTTTTTCTCATGCTGTTGTAGTCAGATAAAAGTATCAAACCACATGTTAAAAAGCAGAAGGCAGAACACAGGAAATGACGTTGGTGACTAATGAAAAGGCCCTGCCTACTGTCAGGTGCCGAAGGAGATTGAACAGTTGAGTAGGCAGGCTTTCAAAGTGGCCCAGGCCACATTTGCGTACACACTGCAAAAAGAATGTGAATGAAACCTCTGAATGTGGTCTGAGTGATCGGATCTAACGCGTCCTCAATGCATGCTGGGTGCATTCAGACCTGTCCTTAGAGCTGTTCAACTGTGATCCAATCTCTCAGGACGGAGTTTAAAACTAGGTAAGAAGAACGTGTTTGTGGATCTCACCTGACAGAGTCTGAGCTTATCTCCAGTGGAGGGGCTTTGCCTTCCACAATATCTCCAGTAAATACATCATGATGAGTGCATCACCTGAAATGTGGCTGTTTAATGCCGTCGGCCTAAATGGGGAAATCAATGAAGCAGTGGACAGAACAGGCTTGTTTGCCGTTCCATCAAACATCCCCCTGAGAGTGGGCCTCCATGCTCATTAATGAAGACAAACAGACATTAATACTGATACAACTATGTATCCAGGGACAGATGGAGATATTGATTGTTTTCTGATTGTGTAAAGGTTATTGACTCATTAGGTGTCTATATCTAAATGCATAATTCTTTGAGATGAGGTGAACTTACTCAGCGGGGGTGGAGAGACTACAAATACTGTGAGAATTGCCAAGCCTGCTTTTGATGAAGGAAACTGAAAGCCCATTTAGATAGATTTTCGATTTGGAATTGGCTAGCTTGGGCCCTAAGAAAGTTTGTTGCTTGGTAAAAAAAAATAGGCTATACAATATTTTTTTACTGCTAGTTAACTTGCCAGTGATAACTTTGCACTAGCAAGTTGTTTTAAAAAGAGGGAGACCCAGACCACCCGGTCTTCTAGAGCAGGGGTCTTCAAAGTTTTTTAAGCCAAGGAACCCTTAATTGAAAGCTGTGCCGGTCCGATGCTGTCCTATCCCCGTTGAGATCGTAGCCCTTACAAAACCTCTTTTATCCAGTCTGGAACTTATGCTTCTTTTTCGGAGTCCTCTCATCCAGAAGAGTCCTGCCACATCCAGAAGTACTCAGATGATACGGCTGTTGTAGCATGTGTGTGAGGTGTACGGGAGGAGTACAGGGACCTTGTGGAGGACTTCTGTGACTGGAGCAATAGGAACTATAGTTGTGCCGATGGACGATATCATCGTCCATCGTGATGGCTGGTGTCGGTCTTAAACTAGCAAAGACACAAAGACAAGACATAGGGGTCCTTAAGTGGAAGCTACTTTTTCCCCCTTTACGTGCAACCTATTTGTGAAAAAGACCATCGCTTTGAGCAGACTGGATTGGCTGTAGTGACACATTCGCTTTCTCCCTGTCAGTTGTAGCTCGCTCTACCTTCTAGTAACGTTGGACACAGCGGTCTCGAGTGAGAGAGAAAAAAGCGTTAAAAGTGGAACGCTATCACACTTTCCTTTCTCCCCTCAATGGACTAAGTTTGTTGACACTACTCTGTGCGTGCATCAATAAGTAAGTCTGAGGTCCTGTAGGTACGGGACGAAGTTAGGCAGGATTTATGAATGTACGTTAGCAACAGTAGGCTAATTCACGAGGGTACTATTTTATGTGTGAGCTAATATTGCACATCTGTTCATGTGCGCTGCAAGAGTTATGTTTCTGTTTATTTATTGAATCAGTAATGATGGTATATTAGATTATTACTGTCGCTCTGTTGAAGGCAAACATCCCACTATACTGTCGTTAAGCAGATCAGGACATATGATTGACTTTACTGCACCGTACTTAAGTGAAAGTAGGTCACGTTGTAAAACCTACCAGCAGGGCACCATTTACAGAGGGCATTTAAATGTATGTCTAATTTATATAAAGACATATAAGCCCAGCCCCCCCCCCCCCCCCCGCTACCCCCTCACCCGACGACGATATCATCGTCCATCACGATGTTTTACTGTAAACATCGTCAACTGCCAATTTAGGGGACATCGCCCAACCCTAATAGGAACTGCCTCCTCCTGAACAGCACCAAGACTAAAGAGATGGTGGTGGATTTTAGGAAGTCAAAGCCAACCTGCCGGTCGGTCTGCATGAAGGGGGAGGCCATTGAGGTTGTG